>NC_088284.1:32972191-33272503 GCF_036013445.1 Caloenas nicobarica
TGGAATGAATCCCCTATCCCTGCCCTGGAAGAGAATTTATTGTATTTAATCTCCCAAGTACAGCACTCTTAATTTGCATTCTGAACACTAGATAAGGGTGTTTAATAAGTCACAAACATGGATGCAGCAGATTCTTCTTGTATGGTTCTCACTCCAAAAGCCATCTTTGATTTAATGGTGCTATGTGATGTTTTATCTTCAAAGAAGATTATCGTAAAAGCATCACTACGATGAATTCTTCACCTTCAAAGGAGAAGTGAGGAAAATAAAGGGCTCAGCTAATTCATATTCGTCCTTTTCTCTTCACTGATGTGAATGATAGGAAGTGAACTGTCACTGATCTAGTTGCTTACAAACAAACAAACAAAAGAAAGTAAGTATATTTGCACATATACGTAACTGTGGAATGTTCTTCACATTAGTAATTTTTAGTAAGAAAGTTCTGCTTCAGTAACATTTAGCATAGACATTACAGAGTCATTCATCCAAGCTACTGTACCAATCTAAAATGTCAACACTTTTAAGTTGTGTTTCTTTGATTGTCTTTCATGGAATATTTTTAGCAGCCTGTTCCACTGTTAAAAACTGCACTGTGATCTTGACAAATGTAAAATGTCAGCTTTAATGTATCAGACCTATCAGCTCAATGAAAATAACTCAGAAGTATTGATTGCTTAATGATTTTTGGGGTATTCATTAGCGTCTATGTGCACATCATCCACTCTCCAGAGCTTCTGAAGTGCTGATGACACATTAGTGTATGCTGATTGTTTATTAGAATACTGATTAGTTACTGGATTAGTGTGTCAAAATATACTACCTTTCATTGCCTGACAAACTTGCAAATTATTGTATTATTTTTATATACATATATATATCTGTCACAGAGGCATTAGAATCAATTTTAAGGCTGGGGATTAACTTAGTCTGTATGAGATATTGCTATCTACTTGAACTTGATAGTTTTGTTATTTTGATGTCTACAAACACAAGTGCTTTGCTTGCTGAGTAATAGGAGGATTGGATCCTTGCCTGACCACTTAAGTGGAATATAGTTGCAAAATAACCTACAAAATCAGGTGTGGCAGTGCCTGGCCAAATAAATGAAATATACTATATCAGGATGCCTAGTGGCCATATGTGATTCAGAGAAAGAATATAAAGTGATCAAAAGACAGAGTTACTTGTTAAAACCGCTGGCCATGAAGCTGTGGTGAACCTCCTTACACTTTCTGTAGCTTGCCTGGGAGGCTAGAGCTGGACACCATATTCACTCAGCACCTTGCATTGCTCTTGAAAGCACAGAGCAAAGCTCATTATGTTTGTTTAAAATACAAGTTCCTGCCTTTTATCCACAAGCTTCTTCAGCTGTGACAGTGCTCTAACTCCCCAGCTACAGACTGTTCTGGGACACTTTCATACAGACACAGGGAAGAAGGATGTTGAAGAGAGACCAGAAAAGAATAAACATGTTGGTGCAAGCATCTGCCCTTTGGACAAGAGGGATATGGGTGCCTAGGGCTGCTGCTGGTTGGGCTGTGCTCTCTGCACTACAGAGGCAGAATAAAGCTTTCAGCAAGGCACTTAATTCCCCTGGCTTTCTCATGTACCCAGGTAAACTTCAGACAGTACCCGAGGTGCCTAGTATTTTCTAGGCACTTGCAAAGGGTGTGGATGGTGTTTTTAGGACTACAGTTTTGGATATACAAGTACCTGGCTTACAGGCAGGGACCTCTATTAGTCCCCTGACTCCTCTTTTCAATACAGTCCAGAGAAGGTTGCCTAAGACAAACTGATAGGAAAGGTGAAGATAACAGTGTCACAGCAATGAGCATAACTCTTTCATGGTAGGTAGGAATGGGAGGAAAATCAAGAATAGTTTTTTCTTTTGAATGCTGATGTACTGTTTCCCTCTATCAACCATTCTTTCACAGCCTGTTGTAGAAGAATAACTACTGTAATGACCTGTATTTATGAGACTGATGAGCATGTGCGTGCACGTTTTTGCGCATATGTTCAATGCCACACATGTTCAATGTTGTGTTGGAAGGTTGATAGTAGCCAAAACAGCCAGGAAGGAAAAAGAGCCCACCTCTCATGAGACCACTCACAAAGCAACCATGGGGCTGAGCATAAGCCTGGATATTAGACATATACCAAATTTTTGGTTAAGCCTCAGCTGTAGCTACAAGTATTGGCAATAATGATACTTATTAACTGGAAGACTACATAATTTCCACTTAAACCATCTGATGGCATTTGAGAGTAATTTACACAGCCTCTGACACAGCATAGATCCAAAGAAGCTATTTAATAGTCCTCAAAAAATTAGAAGCCATCAGTGAAAACTGGATCTATATTACCTTTTTTTACAATGTGTGTGTGTCTTCATTTTAATTGTAGGGAGAATTGTTGTACTACAATATTCAACCTCAAACACAAGACTTCATTCTACCACAAAATTTCCCTGTGTGGGGTGGGGTTGGTAAACAAAACGGTTCCTAAATTCACAAACGAACATCAGTCAGTTTGGGATATTTCTAAGGTACTGGATTTTCCAAGTTTGGTTAGGTAGCCCTCATTGTCACTGGTCTGCTTGTTTACTTAACAGTGCTTTCAAAACATTGACATTGAGGATTATAAGCAGGATTGGTTTAATTCCCAAGTTTATGTCAACCTCTGTGAAATGCTTTGGGTGAAGAAAATGCTGTGATTTATTTTAGGAAAAAATATCTTCATTTGCTATTTTCAAAATAAAAATTTTAAGATTTCATTCAAGAACTACATTTAATGCTAAACTTTAAACTAATTTGAAAGAGTTTAAGACACACAAACCACCAGAAAAATGCCTAAAAGTGAATTCAAAAACCAACAACAAACAAACAAACACCAGTACAGAGCTGAGAAGCTGAGATGTCACTGTAGGTACAACATCTATATTCTATATTCAACCCGAAATGGGTGTTCCCCAGTTTTGCATTTCAGTAAGAAACTATGAAAAACACCTGGTTTATCCCAATCTGAAAGAATCTTTCCTCTAATTCTTTTTGGTTGACTCCTGATTATTAGAGGTTTGCATAACCCTGATTCTACAGGCAAGTTCCTTAACTATCTATAATTTTGTTGAAATGGAAGAGACTGAGGGAAAGAATTTAAGAAAACAGAGATGGCAAATAATTTTCCCTTTTCTCCTACTTAAGAGCTTTGTTCCCAGACCAGCAGCCATAGTGGAGACTTCAGTAAGATAAGAACACACAAAAAACTTTACAGTGGTGAGGCTGACTTGATAGCTTGTGATGACATGAAAAGAAATCCCTTCTAACTGGACCTGCAGTCCAGGCAATACAGCTAAAGCTTTGACTGCAGATAACCTCACTTAGCATTGTTATCTGTAACAAAAAGCAAATAGTCTTCCACCATACTTTCAAAGTTACCTAGGACCTACAAAGAAAGTGTCTTCTTACAGAAAAAGCTTTTTAACCAATCACAGAATACCTCTTA
This sequence comes from Caloenas nicobarica, assembly GCF_036013445.1. Taxonomy (NCBI): domain Eukaryota; kingdom Metazoa; phylum Chordata; class Aves; order Columbiformes; family Columbidae; genus Caloenas; species Caloenas nicobarica. The sequence continues at coordinate 32,975,693 of NC_088284.1, forward strand.
TATAACAATTAACTTGAAATATTTTAAAATACTGTCACTCTATATTCACCATTTTTAACACCACTTTCTGAAAATAATATGCATACAAACATACACTTAGTTTTTGCCATCGCCTGCTTAATCCAAAAACTCACTTACAGATGTAACTGCCCTACTGCACTAGAAATCGTGAGATTGCATTCACAGTTGATGCAAGTTAACTGTCCAGCTGACCACCCATTTTCACCCATGAAATACAAGTCAGCAACACCTTTAAAATTATGCATGTTATTTTAAAAATAACTTAGCTCACATTTAAGTAACTTAGCATTATCCATGCATGGTTGTTCTTGCTAATAGCAAAAATATTATTCAACAGAAGTAAGTACCTTACCACAAATATAAACCTTTTTGATCTACAGAAACCCTACCTCTATGGACTTTTCTGTTTTTCACATTTTCTTGGCAAGTATCAAAATCCCTTTGTAAACAAAAATTTAAACCTAAATTGCATGGTCAAGAGACAGAAATCTTGTTTGTCTCGTTTATGGTTCTTGTTTACTAGAATTTGTTGAGTTTTTTTCCTAAGCTTACTTAACACCAGGTCTTGGACACCTCCTTTTCAAAGGAGGATCTAAATGATGATGAGACATCAGATGAGCTGCAGCTGTTTCTTTTTCCTCCAGCAGAGAGGGCGAATCAATTTCTAGAAAAATTTTCTGCCCCTCCTTTCTCAAACACAATCAGTCCTGCATGGGAGGCAAATCTGCCCTTTCGAACATCTTGCAGGATCAGGGCTCATGTGTCCCCTTATCTGACTAACAGGAATGGGAAGATCTGCAGGTCCAGTTTTAACTTCATGTGAAATTACCAGTTAGATTACTGCAAATACTTCAACAAGACTACCAGAGAGAAACTGTCACTACTGTTCCTTGAGTTTGAGGAAACTAAATAAAAATCTTACAAGAATGCGATTATGCCATGTCATAAAGAAGCAGTACAAAGCATGCACATTTTTAGTTGCTCTGCCCTGCAGCTTTAAGAATAGGCAGGTACATCCCGGAATACTTAAATAATTCAGCATAAGCAGGGCAAAACAAACAAATCCCAGACCACTGGTTAATTGTATTACATACGTTAAGCCCTTTCACAAATGAAATTGTGCTGTAGTGTAGACCATTTTGGAAAGGAGGAAAAAAAATATGAAACTAAAGGGGGAAAATAATGACTCTAAATGGGGAAAAATAGCAGATCTATTGGAAACATGACAAAACCAGGATGCTAAGGAAAAAAATTAAGTGGAGTCAACAAGGTTACACATAAGTAACACCTTAACATTAAAAGAAATCTATTTTCCATTTTGACCTGGAAACCTCTTCCATTAATTACTAAAATCTATTTACACAGCAACTAGATAAAATCAATCTGATTGCTTACACTACTTTTGGCTCACTTTCTGTGGGCTCTGAGCACTCAACAGCCTGGCTCTGGAGGTGTCGATGTTTAGATGCTCTGAGCTTCTGTGTTTTGCCACCTACAACACAATCCTAACCATGATTTCTGGTATGCAAGCTCTTCTGTACCAGACATGCAGTATTTGGTTCCTGGCTCTGTCCCCTTGCCCCCAGCAGAGATATGTATGGAGACCATGCTTCCTTTCAACCATATATGGAGGCAAAGCATCTCTACCAGTATCTCTACTGAGCTTGTTATGAGGGGTTCTGACAGGCCCCATTACATTAACCAGAAGACTGAAAGCACAGTACAACAAAAGTACAAAAGAAAGACAAATGGAGAAAAGTAGACAGAGGACAGATATTCCTTGGAGAACTGGAAGAAACACACACCTTCTACTCTTATTCCCATTCCTCCTAGGAACATCAGGTAGCTTCCAAAAGAAGTTATATCAATACATTATACATTGTTATCAATACATTATTTTTCTTCCAAAGTGGGATTGTTACAGGTATAATATCCATAAAATTTGTACTTGTCAGTCAATATCTATAAAATTTGTGCCTGTCAGTTCAGCAAAGACACAGACATAATTATGGAAAATTTGTATTCTGAGGGAACGCCTCCTGTCAGGTAGGCAGAGCCTTGCACAACAGAAAAATCCACCTGGATCACCTATGCTATGGCTGGAGGTGAGCATAGAGGGAAAATTTCTGAGACTTTGTTTGTGCACTTTGCTTCAAATTCAGTCAACAAAAACTGCAGAAACAAGCAGAGCCTATTTAATTTAAACATATCTTGATTGGGTGGCTTTTTTTTCTTATGTCTTAAAGAGCTGAACACTATCAATTTCTTGTTGTGATCTTACCAAACTTATGCTGCAAGCCAGAGTTGCTTTTTCTATGCAGTGACACTGAGACTAAAAAAGATGTATATTTCTGCCCCATATTTAACCAGATCCAAATAAGCTTTTAAGTAAAGCTCGATCTACCTCAGTATACAGACATCAAAGAATCATATTAGCGTCCTTACAGCATAGCCTATCCCAGTCTTGAGTGTTATTCTCAGCTATGGTTCTCTAGCAGCAGCGTGACATTTAATTAAGTAAAGAAGTTCTCATTAGAGAACATAAAATTGCTCAGGGCTTGCAAGCCACCCAAAACCAAGCCTGGTTTAATTCTGATTTTAGCCATGTCACTAATGGTTTTATCTCACGGTATGACCTTGGCTTTCAAGGGAACCTCTGCCGTGTGCTAGTATGGAGCGGTGATGCTGGTGAACAGCGGCGCTGCATCTACCTCTCTGAACTCAGCTGACAAGGGCTGCTGGATCCAAGTACTTACTTGAAGGGCTTCTCCCCAGTGTGTGTCCGGATGTGATTGTTGAGAGTTGTGGCACCAGCAAAGGCACGACCACAGTAGCCACACTTGAAAGGCCTGTCGCTGGAGTGTGTAACTACGTGGTTCCTCAGCTCTGAAGGTTGGGAGAAAGACTGGGAGCAGTGACCACACTGGTAGGGCCTGCAATGGGAAAGAGAAACACGGTGCTGTCAGTGCTTTCTGTTGACATCAGCAGGAAACTATATGGGCAGGAACATCTGGTCTTCCCAGCAATTTCCAAAGAGAACTGCGGGTGCACTTCTCTGTGGCTTTCTTGGGAGAAACATACCCAAAACTTCATGACCTCTTTAGCAAATGTGAAATGCTTGTGCAGAAATTGCCTGAGAGTCTATAGGCATCGTGTCCCACAAAACATGGCTTAGCAAGCTACTGAGCCTGCACCACACATGGTAAGCCTGCCTTATTTCTCTCAAACTCAATGTAGCACTCCTGAGTCACAAAAAAATTTCTCTCACATCAGAGCTAAGAGACTCATGAAATCTTCTGTCACTTGGTGCCAGCTACAGTCTTACCTACAAATGCACATCTGATTGTTTTACCTATATCCTAGATGGATTCTGTGACTCCTTGCCATTAAATTCTTCATATTGCTTTGGAGGAATCTAGGTTTTTTGAGATCACCTTTTTCAATGACAGACATTGGAAAAAATAACCACCATACTACAATTACCTTTTTATTTTTTTACTGCTATTGAAAATGTTTGCATTTAATTTACATGTTTCTCCCATCCAGACTGAAAATGTCATTTTTATGATCTTGAAATGAAACCCAGAATTTAGGTTTTCAACACCACAGTTTGTTAAAAACAAACGTAACAAACAAACAAAACTGATTGATATGTTAGAAATTCAGAACCATAACAAACAAACTGCAAACACAGAAAGAAAAGGGTACAAGAGAGCAAGGTGAGACAGAAATGCTGAAATGCAAACACCATGGCTAACTAAAATAAAATGCGAAGAAAAAATGTCTATATATTTCCTTTTGGTAAAAGTGATTTAATATCAACATCCTACTGGGTTTTTTCCTTTTTGTTTTGATGTAAGTTAGCAACAGAGTCCTACATGCTCATCAGACTTTTTGTTAAGAAAATTAAGAATTTTTCTAGAGGAATATTGATGATTTTTAACCTGCATAACATTTTAAGACACAGCTTTTCATGTCTGCATTTCTAGAGCCAATGGCCAACACCAATTTAATTGCTCTATCTTTAACAAATGTTTATGTTCAAATGGCTAGAAACAAAAACTAAAGGGAAGGAGTCAATGGTGACCAAGCATGTACAATTCAATTAAGTGCAAAATAAAGTGAACTATCTCATTTGTCAAGTGAGCTGCTTAATTGTGGCTACTTGCATCAGTGAACACAAACACTATTATTTTACAGTGCTTCAGAGCACTGAACCCTTACTGTAGAATTTTTTAGCTTGATTAATAGCTCAGTATTGGTCAATAACTCAATAGCTTACAATTTTAATTACTTAGATTTGAAAATCTAACTGGTCTCCAAAAAGTTTGAAAGAAATACATAAAAGCTGTGGAAAAGGTTACTTAAATTAGACTATGTGGCCCTTAAAAAACACATGAATGTATGTAAAATAATATTTTAATAAAAAAACAAGTGCTGAATATCTGTTTCTGTCATTGGAATACAAGTAGTAACATGCCCAGTCTTCTCCTTTCTTGAAGTGCAAGGTTAATTAGCACAGAAAATATTTATCAAACCTCATGTGAAAATTTAAGTGCACACTGATTTGTTTGGGTGTTTTCAAATCACACTTTTAAGCAAAAAGAACACATGAAGGTATTCTTTAACCATGAAACATTGATTTTTTTTAATAGTGAAAGGAACCATTAACATCTATTAGCCTCTGGTTATCTATTTTTAACAGTTACCACAGTAAATGATACAACACTACATAAAACGGATTGATCTTTTATTTTTTTAACAGTCAATGTGATTAATTTCATACAGTGAAAAGTCACACTGTAACTTGTCTATAAAGTCAAAATTCCAAACCAGTTATAACTGGATATTGTTATGCCAAATAAAATGCTTTTACCCCCTACATTGGCTCAAAACAAATTTCTTGTTTACAAAGCATATTAATATATGTACTCCAAATACATCTCACTGGCAGATGTTCAGTAAAAAGAGCCCTGTAAAATATCAGCTATTGTTAGATCACTTTGACTGTATTTTTTCTGTTCATCCATATCTTGGGATAACTATTAAAGTAGTTACTCTCCTCTTTGCAGGGGACGTATTTCTCCAGTTTATACACAGATGATTCTGATTAATACTAAAATGGGCAGAACAAGTAATTTTTTTCAAGCGAGATACATCGCACACATGAAACAAAGCTCATTTTAAAAAGAAAACCTATAAATGCATTGAAATATTGTAACAACTCAAGAATGCTTTATTTGATTTGCACAACTGAAGGTGTAAATATACCAAATTTTGACAAATTTTGGATGCTACTATTTTTTTCCAAGAGCAAAAAAGTCATTCAATTAGGATAAAAGTTATCTATTTTGTTCTCTGTTAACTATTTTACTGTGGTCAGAGTTTTTTCTTGGCAGAAAATAAAATCAATATGTTGTTTTTTAAAAAAAATGAAAGCAATGCAGAAGGACTGAACACAAACAGTGCTCGGTTCAGTGAGCACATTGACATGGGCAGAGCAGGCCTGTCTTTGATGTAGCAGTTATGTCTTCTGCCATCACTTTGGACTGCAATAGGACAGTGAATTAAAATTGTGACCTCTTTATGGCAGAGGTTTGCAAACAGAAGGAACAAGGCAAAACCGGTCGTCTTCATAGGCTGTATTTTCAAAGATGTGCTGCTAGACTGAATGCAGTCTCAGCCCAGAAAAACTAATTTCCACTGGAATAACTGAGAACACGTTGTACCTTCCTGAGCTTCAGGTTATCCATGTGAATATGAACATAGCTGCGTCACAGGCCAGATGTGTGTTGATGTTCCAGAAAATTAGTGTTCAAACAAAATTTTTGTCAGTCAATTTGTATGTGAAAGCTTATATAACTAAAATATTCTTTTGCAGATATGCAGGCAGATTTGCAAGCATGAAAGCAATCAATTTGATGTAACAGGTGTGTCAGGGCCTCAAAGTACATGCTGACTCTCTGAAGGAATGTTTTTTCTATAAAAATTTGTTCTCCAGCTATCATGTACCAAAACCAACTTAGTTTTCAATATCTTCATCATAGCATTTTCTACAAAAGACCTTTCCAGATGTAAATCAACCCTGATTAAAATCTTCTCATGTAGTACTTTTAAGTTACATTTAAGAATATCTAAACTGACGTATAGCAATTTGCAGATGTGAATGATGTGCTGACAGCTATCAAAAGCAGTTCTAATGTTTTTCGTTAAACACCTAGCTACATATTTTTCTAGTTCTCTGTCTTCCTGTCTGAGCTTAAAGAAAGGAAATCTGCTTACACAGAAGCAAATTCTCCTGTTAGAAAAGTCATACTGTTGTCATTAACCCCGTGGACCATCAATCAGCTCTCTAGGTTTTATGAACATGTAGATGCCAATAGATTTTTCTAGAGACCCCAGTCTTACAGTCCCTGACTAAATGATGGCCCACTATCAAGTGAAATACAGAAAGGAGTGACTGTAACATAATAGTTTTCAGGTTTTGTATTTATTTAGAATTTGAGCTTTTCCAAGCTTTTTTATTTACATTTTCAAAATGAAACCAGTCAAGATTACTTTTTGCTCCCTAATTTAGACAATCTCTTGAATGATTTTGCTGTTTGGTGGTGTCTTTTCCCATCTTACAATTTTCTCATTTTTGTGGCTGATTTTTTCTGGCTAAAACTATATCATGTATAGGACCAGTACAAAACATATGTTCCTCTATGAGGCTTATTTAACCTCCCCAAAGCTCATGCTTTGTGGAGGGTATGGGGCACATGCACAAAGTATGTTAAGGGATAACAATAGAAAAACCTGCATTTTTGCACCTGGAATATCTGCTAACATACGACTGTATATTTCAACTATTTTTTTTTTAGATTTTCCTTTACCAAAAGTGACATAAGTCTAAGTATTTATCTTGCACTGTTCCTCTGCTAGAATAATATACTTTCCAAATCCTGACTCCTAAGCACATTCAGCCAATATAAACCTTTTTCCTACATAGTAAATGATTCACAGTCTGAATTATTAGAATACTGAAAAATCTTATTTTCTGCTGATTTTTCAAATTCTTTCCTTTATGATGAACAGGTTTCTAGCGAAGCCTCTTCAGAGGCAAATTTACTGTTTTCAAGGGGAATCCCAGCACAATCCTTAGAAATGGGATTGCTTGTGATGGTGAGTTCCTGAATACCTGTAAGTTTATCACTGAAACACTCTCAGATCAGGGAGACAAAATAGCACATTGCTGTGACTTTTTCCCCTTAGGAAAGGTATTAAAGCACCAGCTGAAAGAGTAGAGATTGACATGTGGTTGAAAGTGTTTTCCTCCTTGCTAAAGACTAAGAAGCAGTAAAAAAACAACTTGATTGATGCCAGAGTCTCAAAGCGTGGGACACAGGGCTCCATTGAACCCAGCACAGGGTTTCACAGCGCCATAGGGGGAAGGCTGTCACACTACGGCCTCTGCAAAAGAATGAAAGCAGGGCACACTGAAACGGGGCCAGCATCAGCTTTCAGGGCCAGGCCTTGGTACAAGACGCAGCATTAAGAGCACAGGTGCAGTCAGAGGAGTTAGGTCACAGTTGTCCTAATGGAAAGGTATTTTGGAGGGATGCCTTCTTCCAGCAAGTTGGACTCAGAGGCTGGAGAACACAGTGACACCTGAGGTTATGGTCAGCTCGTACACAGAAGAGGCCCTCGCATCAGCGTGACCATGGGTGGGTCATGTTCACCACCTCTGGACTCCACATCTCCTGCTGCCTTGGTGTTCCCTTGGCAGCACAGCTCCTGCCCTGGGCATGTCAGGCAGCACATGGCCACAGGTATGGCAGAGCTGGACCCAGTGGGAGTTGCGAGATCATCTCTTACAAGTGGTTGTGGAGGAAATAACAAATGCAGAAAGTTAGCACATTTGAAGTGTTTTCAAACTTCTGAAGCTGTCAGGGAGAGGTGTTGCTCTGTACACCCTCTCTTGTTACTAACTATGACTACTGGGAGTTTGCAAACCTTTGGGGAAAGATTATGCAATAAATTCAGCATAATGTTTACTTTGAGCAATATTCCATAGCCACTCTATAAACAGAAACAGAGAACTGTTGCTCACAACATTTACTTTTTTTAGGCCTGTTCTGGGACATGTTTAAGTTAATTAATGGATTTGAGGAGAGCATCAAGGTTAAAGACAAGAACCTATAAAGAAAAAGATAAACACAAAATGGGCTGAGCTCTGGTCTTAGAGCAAAAGAACCTATTAATCTGCCAACTTCAAACATCGAGGTCCTATTTAAAAAAAAAAAAAAAAAACAACCTATCAATTTAATATTGAGATGCTGAGATGCTACAGCAAAACATGAGTACAATAATATCTTTCCAGTAAATAAGAGTTGCGAGGCCCAAATATCATCCACAGTCTATCAGCCACTGACACACTTACAGAGTGGGTTTTCACTCAAATTATCAGCTTAAATACCTGGCAATCAATGAGACTATGTATCACAGAGATGTACATATTGTATATTAAAATGTGCCACAGACAGCTCTTGGGAAATGGAGCCATCTGCCTTTCCTCAACGCCAATATTTCCTGAATCCGGTGATCATAGTGAGAAAGAAGAAAGATGTAATTAAAAGAAACTGCACAACTACCAGAAAACCGGTTGCTGTTAAAAATATAACAAAATAAAACTATTTCTCTAAAAATGATTAGCTGAGGTCAAAGGCTTTGATTCCTCTTTCTGGAGGAAATAGGGGCAGGGGGTGGACTTTTGCTTCAAGAAAGATTTGCTCAAACTACTTCTGTCCAGGCAAGGCTTTAAAAAGCCCCAAAGGCTTAGAAAGTCACAGAATTCAAGTCTTGATGGACTTAAATCTTCACCTGCCACACCCAAAAAAGAAACCCTGCAAAGTATAACAAACTAAAAAATCTTGAGGAAAAGGGAGAAATAAATTATAAGTAAGCAAGTAAATAATTTAAAGTTAACTTTAATTTACATTTAAAACCTAATCTTAATCTAAAATAATAAAGACAGTAATTTTAATAATTCTCCTCATTTTGGATTCATCATTTTAAAAAACTCTTTTGATTTATTAAATCATCTTCCTGTTAAACAGGACCATTTCTTTCTTACTGCTTAACAGAATTAAAGTATATTTTGCCTTTTTTTTATGTCTGCTCTCATTCAGATGTTTTCTGAATCTAAGCAGCTTTAAAGTAATTTCTCTTTTTTCATTTCTCCAGCCCCAGTAGTCTGTTTTACTCATATTTCAGTCTATGAATTGGACTCCTGTATACATTCGAAGATGTTTTCCCTGCATGTCATGCTGTTGATAATCAGCATTGTTGAAAAACAAATACCAAGCCAGAAGAGATAGTCTAAAGTCATTTCCTAGAGAAGACAGGCCCTGCTGCTTCAGTCATGTCAAAGATACAGTGGCTGGTGTGCTCACAAATTGCTGACAATAAATGGGGAGCTGTTTATCAGTCAGAGTGGTGCTGCAGATACCACTGAGAAAATACAAACCAGAGAGCTGCACCTGGTACTTTAGGCTGACAAGCAGGTACTCTTTCACAAATCACACCCTATTTTCTTGTCTCCAGGAAATTTTGTATGACACTTAAGGAATTTTTCATCTGGATAAATGCTATATGTTTAAGAAGCCAAAGACAACTCTTTTCCAGCCACTCTGTCACTAAATATCTGATCTACTAGTACCTGCTAAAAGGCAAAAAGCTGCTTGTGATATAAACTCAACCTTGTAATGATTTCTAATCAGGGATATGAGAACCCAGATCCTAGGGTAGTTATGATCTGCAGTAGCTGTTATTCTGGTAATTTTGAACACTGAATGAGTTGCAATGAAGTTAAACGGATTCATGTGACTGACATCCCACATAGCCCTCTATAGAAGACACATCAGGAAATGCTTTTACAGCACTTACATTGATGGTTCTCCTCACAGGAACAAGGAGGACACTACAAAAACAGTCTCCACTAGGAGTCTGCACAATTTATTTAAAGAAAACATAGACATGTAAGCCATTTTTCATTACAGAGGTAAAACAGGTGTCACAGAACAGGGCACTGCAATATCTAGTATTTAGGCAACAGGTTGATCCTAAGTGTGTATTGCAACGTCATGTAGGTTTTATGTTCTCTATATAACAGAAGAGAAAAAGTTTTTTTAAGAACAAGATTCACAAAACTCTACAAGTCAAAGAAGAAATCAGCTAAATTATCCACTATCAATATCGATAAAAAGGTGTTAGCTATTATGTTTCAAACATTCCTTAAAGCTTCTGGAATTCAACACTTAGTCCTTCTTTACTTACCTCCTCTCCACCCTAACCCTCCTCAAATCTGCTGAGTCCTTTCTCTAAGCACCCTTTGCCTTCTTTGTCCCTAGGGGATCCAACTTTTCTTCTGATCTAGATAATTTTCCTTCTATGTTGTAGGGTATTCTGAACTAAAAATGCTCTACACTTTCTTGTTGAAGCTGTTCTGCATGGACAAATCAAGGCAGGCACAGGAGAGACAAAACAGTTGAGACATCATGAATCAGTAACCTACTAAAGAGGGTATTCACTTCCAAAGGGGAAGACTTAAATTCCATCCTATGTTTCACACAACATTTGACACAAGATACTTAGGAGAAAATAAATCAAAATAAATTTTTTAAAAAATCAAATCTCTCACCTCCAAGATGACAGACCTATTGTAGGACAGACATATCCTCCTTTTGTCTCTCTGGAAAATGGACATTTAACTACCTCTTAGAGTGCAAAACAGCCCCATTAGGGGAGGCACTTCTTGCATTAACTATTGTCTGCAGCTTGCTTCTTCATAAAGGAAGACATAGGTTCAAGTGAAGGAAAGGATGAAATCTAGGGGTCACTCCTGGTTGGATAAATCACTTAAAACCTATGTGGGACATACGTACAACGCACCTTTTCTAGACTCCCTGACATGACATTTTATGACTTCTAGTATGCTTAGGATGCTTCAATACTGGAAACATAAGAGTCCGTGAGGCTTAGGAGAGTGGACCTTTTGGGACCTATATTCTACATCGTGGCACTTAAATTGTCAGTTGTGTCCTACAGCTTCGTTAGCATAACGTTTTTTTGTTTCTGCTAAGGCCAGTATACAATTCAGAAAATGTTGAAAAGTTTTGTTTGTATTCACGATATTATCAACTATCTAAATTCTATCAAGATTTGCATGGAATCTAGTTTGCCCCTAGCATGCTTGACATTTCTTGCTGGAAAACTGGATTTATGCTCCAGTATCTCCACACCCACAGAATCACACAGGCATATGTGTACACGTAGATAATCACGTACACAAAGAGACATAGACATGCATACAAACACATGCACAGACTTACTGTTGACTATTTTTCTAGTGTTTTTTTAAATGTAATTCACAATCGAATGCTGCTTTTAGAACAACCTTCCAGGGATCCAGCTGTTCTGCTAAAACCTTCTTCACATTTGAAGAAGAGACAAAACATGGGCACCCTTTTTTATTGAATTAATTTGATTTTTGTCTTTTGTCCTGCCAGCTATCAAAATTGTCAAATAAACCAGCTTAGATTAATAAATAATGGTTCCATTATATTTACTGTGCCACTGGTCAAAGTACCTGAAATTTTAATTCACTTGTTCAGCTAAATTTCATCGTCAGTTCACAGCCATAAAATTCTGTATTGACAAACTTTCAAACCAACTTTGACTCTGAGGTATCTAGTCAACATTTTTCTTCTGTGTGGATATTAGTTTATTGAATAAGTGGCATCTGTTTTCCTCCACATCACTAGTGGAGAAGGTATTTCCTTTTGACAGCTTTGCACGATTTATGGGTTTGCATGCTCTGAAGAAAAATAGTACTAAGCAAAAAATTCCAATTCATTACCTCTTAGTACTTAATTAAGTTCATACACATTGCACACTATAGGTGAACCCTGAAATGACTGTGACAGCCACTGAGCAGCAAGTTAGATTATCTTTGGAAGACCGAGAGACTTTTAATTATCTTGACCTCATTTTTCCATCTATGATATTAATAAATTTTCCTTCTATTTTGCTGCCTCCATTAGATGTACCAAACCATTCTGAAAACAAGATTATATCCTTAGCTATTTCCTTTTATCTCCACATTTAGGCACCAAATGTTTTTACAAATAGTGAAGTCAAGCAATGGTTTTTATCGGCTTACTTCACACAGCTGCAGATGAATTATGTCGTACAGGCTCATCCTAATAATGGTTTGGTTTTGGAAATGATAACAGTTTGATAAAAGAAGAAAGCAGTGGATCTGGCTATCAGTAGATACAGAAATAAAGAGAGCCTGGGCTTTACCTGTCAGGGTTCTGCGTACACACATGCATCTGTAAGAGGATCCGCTGGGTGAAAGTCTTAAAGCATTGCCCACATTTCCAAAGATGCCAGTCACTGAACTCAGAATTTAGTTGGCTTGTTGAAGTTGGGCTTGCAAGAACTCGTTGGTTTTTGACACTGATCTGGTTAAATCCTGACTCGATGGACCCAGACTTATCCAGGAGAGAAAAATTTCTGCTACACGGAGTCTGTGGAAATACTATGGATCGCTGTGGAGTGGCAGGGGATAGTTTGCTACTTTTATTAAATGGCTGTAGGGTGTCTTGTCTGGACATGGCCTCCATTACAGTCGAAGGGACATTCACTGGGAGAAAACAAGAAAAGTAAATAAGATCCTTTTTATGCCTTTTTAAAACTAATACAGCGTTGGGAGACACACACACACACACACACACACAAATAAAAAAAACCTGTAACAAAAACCCACAACCAACATCCATTTTCTTGACACTGGAATTAAACAACTTTATTTTAACAATGCATTAAAAAAAGGGTTTGAATGAGACAGCAGTCTGAATGGATGATACTGATTCTGTGACACTGACGTGAAAACTCATGCAAAAGGGTGTCTGAGACTGAAAGGACTCAGAGAAACCTGACTCATATACATTTATTGCACAATGGGATTGTCATCTGAAAGAAAATGCTACAGCACTTGTGTTACCCTGACTCTGCATGTTGCAGTCAGCATGTCCAATTGTCATATCACAGGCAAGCATGAATTTTGAGAGCATGGGATAAAAAAATCCTTTATACGATACTCCCTGAGATACAACAAGGCTTACATATCTACTGCAGCAAGAGTTCCCTTATTCTTTTAAAGTGTGGTCACTAAGGATATTATACTATTACATCTCACAAATAGTCACACAGCTAGTATGGTACAAAGCCAGTGACTTCACCATGATTTGTACGATTATGGCTAACAGCGGTTAGATCACCACAAGACAATGCAAAGTATAGGCACAGATAATTTCATGTATCAATTTCCCACCTACAAAATAGGAAAAAAGTTTTTCCCAGTCCCATTAAGGTGTTATGGTCATCAATTAACTATGGTTTATGAGGCACTCAGATATCTCAGCAAGAAATGCAATACACTGTTCTCATAAAGAAGTAATTCAGTGCTGAATTTGGATGTCACATGATAAGAAAGGTAGGAGCTCAAACATATAGAAGAAAGTTGAACAGCTGCTTCACTCTGTTAGTACCATCTAGATCATGCACTGAATGAAGCAAGAGTTCTATGGAAAAATGGGGTCAGCTTATGAAAGATTGTAACGCAATGCAAAAAGAAGCATAATTTAGGTTATTTAGGCCCAGTACTTTCTCATGTTTTCTAATTTTGGCATGCTCAGCCTCATGAAATAATATTTTAATGGAGATTTTTAAATTAAATTTGTATGTATGCCTATGTCTACAAATGTTCACAGATTTGGTTACTATCACAAGGGGTTTGTATGTACATATCCACATGTAGGTACATAGCACCTACTAAACAGGTGATTAGAAACTGCGACTCTGTTTAGGTAAGTAGTGTTAATAGATTTCTAAGAGTAAATATGAGAACTAATTTTCAGTTGTGAGCTGGAATCATCTAACATTCTTTAATATAAAATAAAAATGTAATGCAAACTAGTGTTTTGGTAATATCTTAAATAATGTCAGTTAATTCACAGACTTGTGTTCTAATATCGTCCATCAATCATAATGACTCCAACATTATAATATTACATGTTATTTAATTTACTTAATTTGAGGTCCTTCCTAGCTCATTCTTTTCTTCAGTATCTGAGGACCTGATTTCTGAGTAACATCCATGAGGCTATTTATATGTTGCCAGACATATAATACATATTCTGTGTCTCTTCAGTACAAGGGTCAATTGATATACTTTCATTTTCCCCCAAAACTGTGATAGAAAAAGCAGATCACTTTTTTTTTTTAAAATGTGTTCATAAAGGTCCACAGAAGAAACAAGATCAGGATAGTAAAGACCTAAGGAATATAGGCAGAGTTCATATTGAGTGAAAATACTCCTGTGCAGAAGATAAGCAGAAGGTCTACTCTGAGGGCTTAAGCGTCACTTAAGTCATATACCAGCAGGCAGCTGGCTCCATGCTCCGAGAAGAATTTCATCTATATATGTCAGCCGCTCTGCGGATGAAACTTTGGTTTCTCTCGCAGCAAAATAGCAAGTGACAGTATTTAGAGATTTTAGTCATAATGCTTGGCTTTTCAAATAAAGGTTTTGTAAGCTTCAGCTCATGAAAGAAAAAATAATATTTCTATATTGTACACTGCAGAGCATGAGTTTTATCAGCAAACATTACTGTCAGTAATTAAATTTCTTTTAAACTTTTCTCAAGCCCAACAGATTTCAAAACTCAGGATGAAAGAGGATGTTTATTTTTGACAGCTTAATCTCTGCTATCTTGCTGTTTTATTGCTGCATGATTCAGTATTTAAGATGCTATGAAACACGAGTTCATCCTAGCATTGCTGTTTAAGTATCCAAGTACTCGACCAAAAAAATACATCATATATGTAATTGATTAAGCATTGGCAGCCACAGGGTTACTTTAGACCAAAGTCAATCAGGCATCCATTCTTGGATTCTTCTTCCATGTTGATACACACAGCTGTCAAAATGGAAGAGTGGTCTTTGATGTAAGTTCTAATTGAGCAACACACACAAACAGTGAAACTGAAGGGTGTGCTTGGATCACCCATTCCCATTACAGACAAAGGTATCCAGATTGCACTGGGTTTGTGTTGTAAGTTACATGCTTAATTTTGTTATGATTCCTACTAAACAAAAAAAAACCCAAAATATTGAGGAGGGGTAGAAGAATGGATGGAAGTGAGGATGGTCAGGATGGAATGGAGGTTCATTATCATTTCAGGCTACTTACATTCCGTTTGTGTCTAGAGAAGCTGGCTTTTACCTTTTAACCACAAGCATCTCATCTCTACAATCAGTCAGACAAAGCTTTTCTTGACATGGTCAGTGGTAATAGAATGAAGAATCACTAACAGAGGTCTCGTGGACCTGTAGCGAATTACTGTTTTGGCAAGACAGTGTCTTGTGACAGGTCTGCCAACAATGGAAAGGGCTAAGCAAAACAGTTAAGAATAGAATAGATATGAATCACTTATAAGGAAGAATGATTCTACATACTACCAAGCTATGTGGGTCTGCCGTGCTGGGATATCTGATATTTAACTGCACATACTTGCACACTTCCAAACACCTCCATTTATTTAGGTAACCATACCACGATTTTGCAAGGTTTAAGTGTATCAGCTTCAGGGGTTTGTTTTGTACACAAGCAGCTTACCTTAAATACGTAATCACTTTCATTTAATATGCCTTAAAATAATCTATGAATGTAGCTGATCAGGTGTAAAACAGGAATCCTGGCTTACACAGGTAGAAATGCAAGAAAGAACTTACAATTTTCATCTTGTGCAATGCACTGGAGAGGGATTCCAAAGAAAGATGTGTAGCTGTCATTGTACCACACCAACAGCTCGGTGCCCCTGGGGATATCTATGCAAGCCCGGTAGAATATATTTGACCTGATCAAGAGAAAAAGAAAAAAAATGCCTAATTTAGTAATAGAACATTCTCCTCTTATCATAGACAGTATTACAGTAGAAATCTATTATTTTGAAAGCATTTACTATTTTTAAACAAAATCTATCATTAGGGAAGGACTTTGTTCCTGTAGCAGGGTAACCAAGAGCCTACAGGCACTTTGTGCATAGCATATTTTACACACGAAGATTTTGCAAGCACCAAGATTTTATGAAAAGACAGTTATTTTCTTGCAATGTCCCTTTTAAAGTGATTTTAGAAATGCTACATTTTGCTCACACAGTACAAACAACAGAGCAGTGCACAAAGTTCTGTAAGTTCAGCCATTTTAAACAGATTTGCATTTGTCATCTAAGCTAAAGCTAACATATTTCAGGGCTAAATAGACAACAGTCCTTTCATTTTAATAAGTTCTTTTAGCAAGTGTTTTGAAGTAGCATGATGTGACCTTTCATTATAGCAGTACACCACCAAAAAGAGGGACCTTGGATTGTTGCGTAAAATAAGCTTTGGCTTGGGGAAACAAAAAAAATGGGTTAACCTGAGCAACCATAACATTTTCGCCCTTATGGAATGTGAGGGTAACGTTGATGATCCTTCAGTAAATGTACACTAGTGTTACTATAATTTTGATATCTTCTCACGTTGTTCTGTGGTAAAAGACTGTGGATATTCCTAGAACACTGAACTGGAAGTTGAGGGGAAAAAAAGGAAAAATCCTGGAGTCTCTACCATAAAAACAAGGGCCTTATCCTGATCTTGCACTGATGTGAATAGATTCAGAGTGATACTTCCAGAGTTAGCAGATTTACAGGGGGGCAAAAACCGTAAGATTAAAATCAGGCACAAGATAAAATAAAAATGTTATCAGTTTGTAGTGGCTTTTCCCTTTGGTTTCACATGGAACATTAAAACACACTCCTGTGAGATGGATAGAAATTCAATATACACAAGAACACTCCATTCTCATTGAAGGATTACATACCAAAATGATACAGTCAAAGTACCAAGAAATGACCATTTTTTATAACAGCTTATGTAAGGCAGAAAAACATCTATAGACCAAAAAAAATGTTAGGCCTCAACCAGTTTTCTGAGTGAAGAATTGCTACAAACGTTAGCCTGAAGTTCAAGATAAAAATGTTTAGGGTTGGTAGGCCTTAAATTTAGACTTTCTATAAAGAATTGGCTGTAGCGATGCAATTTGTTCCTTGTATAACACTGCAGACATAAGGAGAATCTTTTACCACATTTTTCATGGCAGTGAGATATGCACTTGTCAACACATTTTGTCACCGCAAAGTGGCTCTTGGCAACAGGATCATAAAGATCAATAAAAAAGTGCAGATTCTCAATATTTTACTAGCAGCTGCAAAAATTTCATTTATCTTGTTATTTTCCTCACTTACTGCCACCCTGTCTCAGGAGGGCACTGCTAGCTAAGCAGAACGGTTTTCCTACTCTTCTATGAATATCTGACAAAAACTCTTCCCTTTGTGTCTCCTCTTCTTCTTCCCTCCACCTCTTCCTCTCTTCTCCCCCTCTTTCTTTGTTATTTCTTTAATTCTTTCCACTGTTACGCAAAAATGAAAGCCGGAGCCATGCTATAAATTACCGGCATCTCCTAACCTGAGAAAAATTGAGTCTACTTTGTAATTCACCCTTGTAACATTTCATCTCTCAGTTTGGCTTCCCCTAATATAAACACAGCAGCCCAGCAAATGAATGTGCTAAAACCAAATGACACATTTTGCCGCTGAAAGAGCAGAACTGTTTTTGAGCAATGGGTGGTCTGTGAGGCTTGGAGTAGGCAGGGAAAAAAAAAGTGTAAGCGTACACCGTCCCTTACAAGCGTGCAGAGCTTCCAAAACTTGCAGAAATCTCTGCATGCTGAAGTACATCAAAGGGATTTTTCCCTTTTCGGATAATATTTCCTTTGCTGACATGTATTTAGTATTGTGGTTGGATGACTCATAAAGATAGCTTCATGGCGTCCCAACGCAGTTGAAGCAGAACACATGCCAACAAACATTATTGTCAGCCTCAAAATAAAAACAAAACGTTCAGCTAAGGGTCAATCAATCAAGAGCACTTTGAAGAAAATTCCATTTAGATATTACAAATCATAACAGAATGAATTTAAACCAGCTGACTTTCTGTGAGGAGGACGTCCATGTACAATAAAAATTAGGCCCTTTTTTTGGTGTCCAACTTTTCTATTTTCTTACACTTGGATGCAGTCACTGGTGATGGATGCCAGTTTTTTAAATTGTGTTTTTGTAGTTCATTTTATAAAGATCTGAAGTAATCGAAAACAGATCAACAGAGGGAACTCCATCATGAAAGGAGAGTTGTAAAATCCACTTAATATTGACAGATGTGTAATGACTTTCTCATGCTCACTTTTCATTTCTGTTTGTCATCTATATATATGTATGCATATGTATTTTTTTTTCTTATTTATATATATGTGTATGCACACACCACCACACTGAGGAATAGTTCACAAGATGCATACATAAATATTCTTTCAACACAGCAATCATTATCCAGTGTGTTTATTCAAAATCCAATGGGATTGTAGCTATAGGTATCAGATATTTAAGGATATAATAAAAGATTTGCAATGTATAAATAGGATTGTTATTTTTTTAACTGCAGCATTATTTAGTCAACTGGCCAGAGAATAAAAAAGCTGAAAATACAATTGAACAATTTTACCATTGTTAAATTGGAACCCTATGGGATAATCAAACTTTATATATATTTCATTTTAGCTAGCTTTTGTATGTTTTATTTTTAATTTTAAAGGTATTTTAAATAAGTTTAGAATTCTTTCTAAAGAAAGTAAACTCCACTCTCTAAAGAAACTAGCAAAAATTGGGATTGCTCACTGCGACTGGCAAGCCCAGGGCATCTTTTGATGTGCTTCCTACCACGTTTAATAAGGTCAAGCAGTTGCTTCTTATTTTGAGGCAAAAGTTTTGTTTATAGCTGAGATCATATATTTATGTTATGCATTATCTGGGTTTTCTGCATCTGTTTGCAAGTACAAAGTAAAATGCACCATAATTTCTTTACATTTTTCTTCACATTTTGACCTTCAGCAACACAGGAGGCACAGGCACTGGCAATCTGGGCTGGCAGGTGCACTCAGCGTATCAGTTTTAGGTGTGTACGTGACTCATGACTGACTCTCAGAAAGCCCGGGGGTTCAAAACACCCCTCCTGCCTTTTTCCCCCTTTCTCTAGCACATGCATCTTTATTAAGGGTGGAGGATTGCTTGTGTTGGCTTGCTACTGATCAGGCCATTTGAAAACACTCAGGGGGGGTCTGTGCAGTGTGGTGGTCACACGAGTGACACGGGTTACGCTTCTTCCCAGGAGCTCCAGGTCTAGCATGCTCACTGCCACGGCCCCAGCTCAGGGCAACCAAAATTAAACCCATCACCACTACACTCTGCAGCAATCCCTGAAGGAGCACACTCACGAAAGCCCTGCTACTGCCTTTGTAATCAAAGGCAATAGTACTGGCAACAGTTCCAGTCTGACTTTTTCACTAAAAATATTTACATTTGTTGCATTGAGTAAATCAAAACATACTTTACCTGTACTGAACCACTGTTAAATTCTGTTCCCCGCAGTGCCTTGCACATCGGATATACCTCATCCAGCTTGACTTGCTGGGTTCTCCACCATCAATAAAGTGCTGCAGTGTCCCATCTTGGTCATATATCTAGGGGAGATGTCACAAGGCCAAGTAGTTAGAACAAATCATCAGCAATCATTTTCACTGCTTTGCTGGTGTCTCTCTATGCCTTTTCCAGGAATTTATTTACATGAGATTTGTCATCATGTACTGATGCTCTTAGCAATCTACATGGAGCAGGAGGAAAGCATTTTGGGGGATGCAAGTTTGTCATGTTTCTTTTATCAAGCCAATCTTTTTGTATTAAACATATTTGTGGTATCTCAAAGCTATGACCATGTTTCCCAAAGAATATTTAACCTATTTTGACAGGGTGGCCTTAAATAATGAACTGCCAGATAAACAAGAAAATCTGGATGTAAAGCCTGCATTGAAATGGCAGGAACATCTGAGCAAGGGGCAGTAGCAATGCCTAAACAAGTATCTCTTACTTCATATCTTAGTTGCAGCAAAAGCATGTACTTCAGCAACCTCACAATACATCAGGGGGTTGTAGGATTCATAATACCAAAACAAATGAGACTAGAAGGAAAAAGAGGCTTGAAGATGCCTTTAGAATCTCCTTTGAGACACATAATTTTTTGAAGTAGTAAACGAGTAATCAGTCCTGAGGGAATCATGGTTTTCCTGAACATGACATCCCTGCTAAGGACATGAGCGCTAGTTATGGTGATTTTTTTTTTTAAAAAAAAGACTCCAGTCTCTATTCAGCACTGGACGATCCCTCTGAAGTCAAAGAATAAAATTGCTCTGGAGGCTCTGAAACCAAAATACACATTTCATGCACATCTGTCCTTCTGAGTGCTTAAAAAATGTTATCTTGGAAGTGCTAATCCTACTAAAAGGACATGGTGTCACGAGATATTTACCTGTTACGAAACTACTACTTTGTTAAACATCAGAAATGGATCTGAAGAATTATGTTTATCTGAAGCAAACTTGATCTTCAGATCTTTCGTCCCTCCACAGATGCCACCTGATTTAATAATGCTACCCCAAAAATGATATCTCTTTTGAAATTTTATGAACCTAAATTGATATCTTCTTGAAAGTCCTAATTCTGCTAATTGAAGAGGAAGCACATTTATTATGTTGAATTTAACATTTATAGAGAAAGCAAATTAGCAATCTTGCCAAGATAATAATATCCAAAATTATGTAACTATATTCAATATTTCTGCTTTAATAAAAGAGCGTTTCTGATAATGCACACAAAAACATACACAGGCACCAGAATCTAGTTCTTTACTCCACCACCAAGAGTCTCAAATTCAGGAGCCAGCCCTACATTTGCTTTTCACAAGGAGGGACCGGGAGTAATCAGGAGAAATACATCCAATGCTAGAACATGAGATACAGGGAAATCAAATGTCTACAGAGATCCTTATCATTTGTTCCTGAGTGCCTGTGACAAGGACCAGATCTAACCTGGCCAGATGCTCTTGGGTTGGAGAAGCAAGATGTTACCCAAATATGTGCTGATTGGTGCAATAAAGTCAGAGAAATCAGGAGTCCTCAGAGACAAACAAATACTCCAATACTGAGGATTTCATTTATCTTCATATATGGTAGCTTGTTGATTGTTAGCAAGGATCCGTTCTCATGTAAACATGCTAATGTATCTTGAATATATGAGCAAATATGTTAAAAGCAATAAAAATACGTAATGGAAATGGAAAAGTTTTACAGGAAATCAACCTACAAAAAGGAAGAGAAGGAAAAATTAATTACTAACAGTCCTTGTCTGGGACCATTTTGACAATACATAACCAGACAGTCTCAGCACAGTTTTTATTATCTATCCATTTACATGGTGCTTACCAAAATCACAATATATGGCTTAATGTGAGGCAAAACAACTCCCATAAATAAAAAGCTGATAACTTCCTAATCTCCAGATGATATGAGACATGAAAGACCAAGTAGACTGCCATAATCGGTACTGACAGCGATATCTGGACACGTAGGAATCTACTTAGAACTTCGTGTATATGAACAGTCATGAGTTGACATGAGAAATTAAAACCTGCCACGAAAATGTAAGGCTGGAGCTTTCTCAGGCTGTGGCCTGGAGTAGGAAGGACTGCTCTACAAGGAAGACTAAGTATTTCCAAATGCTTTATTCTTGCAAGTACTGATGCACCAGTGACTCTATGCTGCTCTCCATTCCTAGGGAGATATTACTGATATTGTAAATAAAACTGCATAGTCAGAATCCATGCCACAACATTCTTAGCTCTGTTCTTACAGGAACAAAAAAACAACTGTAAGGGAGCAGAAACTGTAACCTTAAAAGAGAAATAGCAACAGTGTGTCGTACAAGTTCATTTCTCAAATTGTATAAGACAGGTTAAAACCTGAAAAAAAACATAACTGATATGGTTATTATTCACATTACCATCGCGAACCAGTTCTTATTCATTTTACAACTGCTTAAATTTGGCAACCACTATATAATCACCTGAAGACACCACAATGAGGGAGCAAACCATGACCTGCCGTAACAGAAGAAAAGCAAACCTGTAGCACAAGTTGTGAACCCAGACATTACAGCAAACTATATAGGTATACATATTCACCTATATCTGTATTACACATGCAATAATACTTTAAAATTCTATTAAAAAACTACTACAGAATCCTGTGGTAAACTGATGTTACTGAAAATCTTTGACTACCTCACTAGGTAACTACATCCATCTACACTGGTATGATGTAATGCACTGCAAGAGCCTCATGGAGAAGTAAAATACCATTTCTCCAGCTCCCCATGGGGAATACATATCTTTTTTTTTTCTTTTTCTGTATCTCACAATAGTCATTGATCTAAATTGTTGAAACAAAATTAGCCATTTCATTTTTCTACTTTGATTACACTTGGAAGCATTACCTAAACTGCTTACTGGATCTTTTCCCTCTTCTGACCCAAAGTACTTGTTAACTGTTGTTTTTGCTGAGTTTTAAGGGGGTTTTGCCTTTGCTTTAAATGTTTCAAAGCTTTAAAGTTTCTTTTTTATGGTCTGTTCCAATTTTGACAAATGCACCTGACTACTGGCAGAGATCAGAGTCTGATAAAAGAGGACTGCAGTCACCTTCTCATTTGACATGCCTTGTGTTCCTCCTTAGCAACTCCCATATAATCAATTAACTTCTTAATAGGTGCTCGACTATTTATGGGTAGCTTACCGGTGTGTTACATATAAAGAGAATCAGAATGTGGAGCATATTACTATTCTATGAATTTCGTCCTTTGACTTCAGAATACAACAGAAACAGCTTCATTTTCCAATAAAGTAAGTCCAAAGTGTAACCAGCACAATTCAAGTCTTCTCTCTTCTATTTTTTATATCCCTTTCATTACAAACACCAGTTTACTCAGTAATCAAGACATAAATACAGAAAGGCATGAGGTATATAATGAAATTTCTTACAGGGTGACATTGATATTCCTCATACCCTACACATGCATTCCAACCGGGAAACAGGGGAAAAAGCCTGTAGGATGCCGGTGTACTGATACTGGTCAAGTTCATCTTATAATGGCATCCAAATATAAATGAAATATGAAGGACTGGATTTATGACTTGTTAGATTGGTTATTGATAATTATTTGGAGGCTTTAGATACTGAAACTTATAATTACAATGACAATAAAAACACATCATGGCAATAATAATATAACTTTCAAGCACGCAGTATCTCATGTAAGTAATACTTTAAAATCTACAAACGACCATTACTAAGTAAAATAAACAGCAGTTGCTGGAACATCTGTCACTCTGGCAATATACCAAGTATAGGTAGGAGCATGTAAGACTTAAGTAGTATTAACAGATAAGGCAGAGCACTAAGGAGCCTTCTCAACTCTCAGTTACTTCAGTACCTACATGGTCAGTATTGCTCACTTGGATAGATGAGGACAAATGTAATTCCAAAGCTAAAAACTGTTGTTCCAGTTTCTGGTATAGATGCTATAGAATTTCAGAATAAAGGAGCCTGAATGTAACAGTACGGTTGCAGAGAAAGCCAAGCCGTGAAGCATGAAAAACAATTTCACAGAAGAGACAAGGAGAGAAAAAATGGTTAGTTTGTTGGAGTTCTTTCCTTTCTAGCAGTTTTCCCTTGTTCTCTTTCTATGGCCTGCTGAAGGACTTTAGAAGGTCTTTAGAAATTCTGCCTGCATTTTATTTTTCAGTTTAGTCAAACAAAAAAGGTATTAGCATACAATTTAAGTGACCTCTCATTTTCCTCACAGACAGAGGGAGAAACGACTGGTCCTGAAAGTGGAATTTTTCTTTGCATGTACATAGGTGTGGGAAAAGTAACAATCAGAATATCTTTTTTGTGTTGCAATACATTAAAAGAGATGTGAAGAAGACCACAAAATGTGCAAGAATTAATTCTTAACATTAGTAGAGAATCTTGCCTTTTGCTGTTCGCTGCTATTCTCATTGACTTCACCTGCATAAGGTCATAGGGTTTTCAAATCACACAGCATTAGCCTTCTCCTTTCACAAGTGGACTTCTTCAGTGGGAAGAGTCAAGATAGCAAGGAGTACTTTTGATGAGTACATATATTTCATAAATCATCACCTGTGCATTTAAAAACGATGCGTGTAATCTAAACTACTAGAAATACAGAGAAAAAGGTTGTAAATGTCTGATGAAACTGACTGACATGTCAGATATGGTAGCATCCATACAAGTTATATTCTTTCTATAATAATCGATGAACCTGCAAGCCACAGCAACACTGACAACTTCTTCCCTTGCTGGCTTGGACATCAGAACTGAATAATCTCTACCTTAGGAAAATCTCACTGCTGTAAGACCTTCCTTTTGACATAACAACACTACAGTATCCTTTACAGGTGGCTGTATCCTAAACAGAAGTTTAAAACAGTGCCAAAAAGAGCAATGTTTATAAGCCTGGCTATTTAGCTGACAGTCTGTAAAAGGTGTGTAATTATGGAAGATTACATTCTGAGACTGGACGTATAAAGCTTATAACTGACACCAGAGAGCAGCCCTGCTTCCCTGCTTGTGTCTCTTTTCAGAACCAGCAAGACCCATTGCCTAATACACAATCTTTGATGCATCCTAAATCTGGGAGCCCAGTTTCCTCCCCAGGGCCCAGAACTCTTCAGCCACTCAGGCAATGTTTCTCAGTGCATTTGGTTGTTTGGAGAAGGAAGCTACAGGCAGAAAGGACCAGGGTTTGTGTGTCTGCTATGGTCCTCTTTGGATTGATTCCACTAATTATTTCCTTTGAAGGAAATTGCCACTTCTTTCTCTTTTTCTTTTCTTTCATTTTATTTTTTCTTTTCTCTTTTCTTTTCTCTTTTCTCTTTTCTTTTATTTTCTTTTCTCTTTTCTTTTCTCTTTTCTTTTCTTTTCTCTTTTCTTTTCTCTTTTGTTTTCTCTTTTCTTTCCTCTTCTCTTTTCTTTTCTTCTCTTCTCTTCCCTTCTCTTCTCTTCTCTTCTCTTCTCTTCTCTTCTCTTTTCTTTTCTTCTCTTTTCTTTTCTTCTCTTTTCTTTTCTTCTCTTTTCTTTTCATTTTGCAGCATTGTATTCATCCCCTGGAACAAACTAGTAGTGTAAGTAAAGTTGAATACAAGCATGCCTTGATGGATTGGGAGAGAGTGTTCAGCGGCATTACTGATAGAACAGAGCTCTAGGGCCATCTTAACAAATGACAAGGAAGGTTAATTCTTCCATAAAGCAGAAGAAATAGTGAACACTCACTTTTTGGAAAAACTCTGAGAATCATGCAGGTAAGTTCACAGTAAAATGCAGAAATTTGACTTCCCTAAGGCAGTGACTGTTAAGCAAAATGCCAATGGGCTCTAGTGTTTATTATGGCGTGTATACATTATTTATTTATTAGCTTTTCTAATCATGTTAAACTGAAAGCAAACTGGATTGTATACATGACTTGATAACTTACTCGTTTAGATTGCATTCTGTGTAGTACATTGGTGTCTAGCTCCCTTTGAAATCAACACACTGCCAAAGGACCTCATTATCTAGAAAGTCTGAAATGTTCAGAAGATGCTGCAGGAAATGAAAGAGAGGAGACAACTGACAAAATTCCCTGAATAGATTACATTTAAGGAGCATAGTTTAGGCTGAAAATCAAACTACAGCTGGTTCATATTTGATTATAACAACTGTTTGAAAAATTAATGCTTTTGGATTTTAAACATCTTTAATATTAGCAGTTGGGCATCTGATTTGAGGAAGAGGGCCCTTCTGAGTATGCATCTTCTCCTGTTCACACACTGAATACGAAAGCTGTGCAGAAACAATCATGTTCTTAGTCATCACAACTTTCTCCTTCATTCACTAGCTTGGTGACCAAGTCAGGATATTCAGTGTACATTTTAAGAACAACTCTTAGTCTCTCGATAGGAAAGAAGATATGAAATATAATGAAACTCAGAAGCAAACTGCAATGCATGGAAAAGTCTCCAAATAGAGCTGAACTAAAAAGGAACACTGATGTTGATAGATAATAATAACATTTTATATTCACATCCTTTACAAAGACCATGTCTCAAACACTGAAATACTTTGTAAATGACTTACTATCTTTTAGATTACCTATACAGTAAACAGGCAAATTATGCTTAGTCAGTATAAATGTCTATTCATCACACTGTGATAACTCTAACTTTGATGCCTAATAAATATTATTGAATCTGTAACAATCAAATACACACATAAAACAGTTATGAAAAAATAGTAGTATACATGTCAGCAACCTCATTTTACTATACACAGAAACATTTTAATAGGTTCTCTATTTTCCGTATGGACACTATTTCAGAAACACGGTTATAAATGCTTCTCATATATTCCACTTTTGCTTGATAAGACTCATTTGTTTTTGTTATTATGTAGATAGTGAAAGCTAGTAACTACAGTCTTTACAGGTATGTGAAATAAATTTACGTCAATAACTAGTTACTTCAAAGTGCTTCTGTTTTTTAAATAACTGGATGATATTTTGTTGCCATGTCAAAAATGCAACAGTTCATCTAGAGAATGATTTTTGCTTTGGTTTTGTTTGTATTACATGTAAAATCATGTAAATTTCTTTATACTTCGATTAGCACAAGATTTCCAAATGTTTTTAACTGCACTGAAGCATTCTGAACTGATATAAAATATTAATAGAACAGAAATCTGAAATAAATGAACAAGAAGGAAACATCAGGAGGCATCATTGGTTAAAATTAGACTAAAACATTTTCTAGCATTTGTTGGCAACAGTTACTCTAGGATGCAACACCTCTGTGAAAATGCATAGAAATATATCCTGACAGTCAATGGTCTTTAACTGCTCACACCATTCAAAGCAATTTTCTGCAATTATCCATATCTGATAAGGGGTATACATCTTATAATATCTGCTTAATGTTTCTTTTCTTTAATCTAGCAGGCATCATCTAGCAAATTTTATAAAAGAGACTACTTGCCAGCTAATATTAAAAGCTATTTAGTTTTAATGTTTCTCAAAGGATTATAGCAGACAAAACTATAAACATTGTTTTGAACTGTCTGTGCTAGGTGAAAGGCTTCATCTCTCACTTAGACCCCAGTCCAGCAAACACTTACACACATGTTGTAGTCCCATTGATCTCAATGGGACTACTCGTGTGTGAAATCAAGCATCTGTGTAAGCAGTTGGAGGACTGGGGCCTTATTCCAGAAAGTGTCACGAGAGCAGTGCCCTGCCGATTATGTGGGCTTCATTACATTATTTTTTTTTAAGTCAAGTCTCAACGGTTTGTTTAAACACTAGTCCATGGAGGTCTTTGAGTAGGGAAGGATTACATGTAACACAAACCAGTGTTACTCAACAACAGGGCAAAGAGGGGAAGACACAGAGCAGAAGAAATACACACATGAAGTTGGAAACTTGCACAGATGCAAACAGGCCCGTAAAGGACTGGTGCTCTTGCAGTATCCACTGACATAACACGGCCTCCTCAGTGTGTGCTTTTGCACTTTCCTGACAGGTCCAGTGACAGGACAGAAAAAGCAGTGGCAATCTAGCCATGGGTCATTCTGCAATGGAGACATTTTTGCTTGGCATTCACATTTCTACCCAGCTCGCTGCACTGTGCTCCCATGCAGTGCTGGCAGCAGAAGACTGTGGGGAGGCAAGAGACTGAAGTTGCTCCCTGCAGTCTCATTTATGCGGGACATGGAGCACAAAGAGAAAAAGTGTTGCCAATCTAGGGTCAGTATCCAAAGAGACAATGAAAAAAACAGATTAAAAAGGAAAAGATGGTTTAGAAACAGGGAGGCAAATTATCAAAGCTGAAATAACCCAAACAGCAGACTCTCACGACAGTTGGCTGGTAGATGCATATCCCAGTACACATATCGGGCAGGGATCTACAAGGAGGGCCTGATGCTGAAAACCCTCACTCATCTAGAATAACTCACTGAACTTACTCAGTAGTAAAGCTCGTAAGATGATATTCCATGCTAGAGAATCAAGACAGTTATGATGTTCTTTGTTGCCCTCATTGCATCTGTAAACATGACTTGTTCCTTTGCAAGGAAATGACAGAGCTTTGGCCATTTTCTTTCATTTTCTCAGAACATTTAGACTTTGCAAAGTGAAATTAAAAGTGTTTGTTTCATATTTTTTCATTCTTCTACAAGTAACCAAATATTCCAGAAGAGTCCTCTGTCATTCAGTTGAAATGCTCTTTCAACCTGTTTCCGTTTAGTCAATACACCCATCCAGTTGAACAAAGAATTAAAAGCGCAAAATACCTAACCACAAACATAATGTGACAGAGGACAGCACTCCAAAGCAGCATGTACAAAAACCAGTTTTGGCAAATTTCATCACTCAGCATCAAGCTAGGCAATGCAGCTGAAACAAGTGAGGAGGTACATACCTCCTAAGGTGACTTACTGATGTCAGTGACCTTAGAGAAATCACTCAGGACCAAAAGGTGCTTATGAATGAAAATCATTCCAAATTGCCATGATTCTAATATGTGAGAAGGAAAGAAGTTGCAGGGAGAGCAAGGAAGGTCTGTTGTTCACATGTGACTTGGGGCTTACCTTGCTACTGACCAAGAGGAAGCTGATGGCACAAGGAGAGAACAGTTCTGATCACAGAATCACAGAATCACAGAATGTTAGGGATTGGAAGGGACCTTGAAAGATCATCTAGTCCAATCCCCCTGCCAGAGCAGGAACACCTAGATGAGGTTGCACAGGAATGTGTCCAGGTGGGTTTTAAATATCTCCAGAGAAGGAGACTCCACAATCTCCCTGGGCAGCCTGTTCCAGTGCTCTGTCACCCTCACCATGAAGAAGTTTCTTCTCATATTTAAGTGGAACCTCCTGTGTTGCAGTTTGTACCCATTGCCCCTTCTCCTGTCATGGGTTGTCACAGAGAAGAGCCTGGCTCCATCCTTGTGACACTCACCTTTCACATATTTACAAACATTAATGAGGTCACCCCTCAGCCTCCTCTTCTCCAAGCTAAAGAGCCCCAGCTCCCTCAGCCTTTCCTCATAAGGGAGATGCTCCACTCCCTTAATCATCTTCATGGCTCTGATCCCTCACTCCCATGATTTCTGTTGAGCACCTTTTCAAAGTATGGTTCCAAACTGTATTTCTGGAGTGTTGTGCATGAAACTGTGTCTGTGTGTGGATTAGAATTTTCAGGAAGGTAGCAGATTTTAGACGTACAAATCCCAGCCTGAGCACTTAGTGATATTTTCAGACATATTAATGTAGGGCACATAGAATATATGGTACAACTACCATTCTGTAAATGAAGCTTGATAGATTAGGGATTTTGTTTGTTTTCACTTTGAACTGTTTGAGACTTCTCTATCTTTAGGATTTTTTAAAAGATCCAGTACTATATCCCCCTAAGCACTTTAAGAATCAGTTTAGAAAGGTATTTCTCAAGCACAGTGCTCCTAGAGATACTCTCAATACTGTACCAAAGCAGGCAAAAATCCTTTAGCAAGTTATACTTAAAACTGCCACTGAAGTCAATGCAATTCTGTTGCCTACTTACTTGGACACTTTGGAACCCTACATGCCTTTTTAGGCAAGTAAAAGCAGGTATGATTTGCTCTAACTTTCTAAGCAAGACTTCTTGCCTTAAGACAGGCAATTCTTCTGTTTCCTTTGCATATACCATGAGAGGCTACGACCTCATTTGAAGTCAGGGGCTCTTTAGGGACTCATAGAATCACTGAGGCTGGAAAGGGTCTCTGGAGATCATCTCATCAGCTCACGAGATAGTTACGACCTCCACCACCTTCACTTTGAATTTCCTGACTCACAGTTCATGAGCATTCTATATAAAAGAAAAACAAACAAACAAACTCAACAACAACAAAAAAAACCAGCCACAGCACCTGAATTAAAGAAATGAGTTACATGTGAAAAAAAAACTCTCTGAAATGAAAGCAGGTCTACAAGTAACCTCACTTTCAAACAATGTCAAGAACATTACTTTGTTCTGACAAAAGCATTGATGCCTATTGTAAGGTTTGGCACTGGACTAGGAAGTAAAGAGGTATATTCAGGTGTCTGGACTTGTTTCCACTAGTGTTTCTGATAGCCCTGAGTATCCCGCCGAGCCTCCAGTGACTGCTCAAGAGGGCAGAAAGACCTCCCTCAGTCCTGTGCCTTACCGGTAAGCACTGTTTGTATGTCTTAGATACTTTCCAGGATTTTAATGTTGTTAAGGACTTCTGCTCAGACACTGGAACTGCTCTGCAGATGCTCCGCTCAGCTCCTGCTCTGAAAAAGGTTTGTCACATGACTTACAGCAAGTACCTAAACTCTGTGTCTTGATCCCCTGGCTGTAGAAAACAGGGATTTTGATACTTTTTTTTTTTTTTTGTGCACCATTTGTTTATGTTCACTCTGAGCTTGTAAGTAAATAAGAGTAGGGACTGTATTTACAGTGTATGTGTAGAACATCTATCTTAGCAGAGCACTCATTTACTACTACAGTACAGACTCCACAAATAATTCTTTCAATTCTTTTTTAAACATCTCATTAAGGCCCACCATAAATGAAGAATTTCAGTAAAAATGACATATTTTAGAAAATATACTTAATTCCTTTGTGAGTTTTAAATAATGAGGCAGACTGATATTTTTAGTTTGGAATATTTTTGAATGTCTGGAATGCTAAATTCCCCAGATGATGATTAAAAGGTCAAGTAATAAAGTATATGATAAACTATGCTTAAGATTCCTCATAAAACAAATGACTAATGGCTGTACAAACTGTGTCGCCATGTTTTTATATTGAAAAA
Source organism: Caloenas nicobarica (assembly GCF_036013445.1). Classification (NCBI taxonomy): domain Eukaryota; kingdom Metazoa; phylum Chordata; class Aves; order Columbiformes; family Columbidae; genus Caloenas; species Caloenas nicobarica. Next base: position 33,006,729 of record NC_088284.1, read on the forward strand.
ATGCCTGTGCTGTATTATTCCTTCAAATTTGTTAGATTATAAGATCGTCAGAAAACCACCATGGCGATGGTTAGTTTGCAGCTGCTTCAGAGCTGAAATCAGAGTCAAGAAGCAGAAGAAAAGGGTGCATTAGGGAGTAGTGCTAGTGTTGCTAGTGGACACGTGGTGGAGAATGTGAAATGCATTTTTTTCTTGCCAGAGTACAGATCTGGTGTTGGTAAGTATCACGTTAAGTTTCTTTGGAAGAAAGTTTGTTTCTGTGAGGATTATAACATTAGATTAGAACATTGCTTGAGTCACAATCACAGGAGCTGTTAAACCTTTGGCATATCTCACTTATCTCTAAGGGTGGCAGGGGCCATCAATACGAAGTGGACCATCAATCAATCTGGGGTCTTCTTCAGACATTGCCTGTCAGCTGATCAGAGGAAGACTTTAGGGAATTGGCTTTCCATTATCAGGATTTGGTCTGTGATCAGAACAAGCCACTGAACCTTTTACTTTTCACTTGGCAAAAACATACACACTGGAAAAAAGTCCTGACAGTTCATTCATTTTGCTCCATCACTGGAGCCAGATGATGTTTGACTGGGGAGACCCACCCTCTTTGATGTTCTGCTCTTTTGAGAGTGCCCTGCTGTGAAAAAAATTTTCTCCTTCCAAATTAAAGAGAAATATTTCTGCGTCCAGCTGTTAAATGTGACGTTTGCCATTTTTCAGTGCATTGGCTTTGTGCCATCTTGCAGGCTGTTTCAAGCCTATCTTTTTCCCTTCTCCTTCTCAGCAGAAATATCCACAATGTGTTAGTGTCTCCAACTTCTATATAACATCAACACCAAAAGGGAAAATACAAGTAATATTGCATGGCTCTGAGCTACAGCAGCAATACTTACACACATTTCTTCTGATTTTTTTTTAATTAAAGCCAGCAGTCATTTTATTACATGAAACGAAGGATACAATCTAAATACAAATTAAATACAACCTACCTATGAAAAGTTGACTTCAGTTTCATTCTGATTGCAGTAGGCAAACCATGCCGAAGTAAAGCCTCTGTAGAATACATTTACCGGTTAAATAAGTGTGGATGTTATTAAAACTTGTTTCATGTGTATTGAGTCCACATCAAAAAAATGGCATCCATTCAGCAGCCCTAGCTCTGTTTAAATTAAGACAAACTTCTCATGAAAGCTTGAATAAACATTTAGGTTTAAGTAATCAAGAAAACCTGTATCTTCTCATATTTATTAAGTGCAATTTTTACAGTTATAAAAACCACTGTCACAAATTGTGTATACTGTAAATAAAGGGTAGACTCATCATTACAGTGTTTTGCCTATCTATTGAGGTGGATGAAACACAACCGTCTCCAACTGCTCTTAAGCTCAAGCTTTCTTTGTCCTTTTCATTTTCATATTTGCTGGCATGGAAAAGGATCAATGTTGATAGATTTTGGCAAGCTCATTGTTGTAAACCTATGTTTTGTAATTAATCTCAGACTATGACCAGCAAATCTGAGTAACTGCTCATGTATTCCTCACATCTTGACACTGAAAACTAAAACCTGACTGAGAGCCCCAGTGGATGAGAATGGAAGGACCTATTTTGGAAAATCACATCAATAATAACAAAAATCAAGCATTTCCCCTTTAGGTATCCACATTCTATAATAGACTCATGCCAAGAAAAAGTATAGTCCATAAAGACTTGATGTAGAAAAAAGCAGTAAAGCTGTAGCCTGCTCTTCATCTGCACTACGTGTAACTCATGAACTCAGTTTTTAAAATTGTAAAATGATACAGATTTACAAATAAATATAAATTAGACTCTCTCCAAGAGGCTAGCATGGAGCCAAGCTACATTCTGCAGGGCTTCAGTCAGTTCTCAAAAACTACCTGGTATCTAACAAAGACAATAGTGGGACTGGAGATGTCCAAGCAACACAGAGATGCCGACAGTAACCGTTTTGGCAATTCAACAGGAGACATGTTTCCGTGTTCCTGGTATGAATCAAACACTACCACTCCTAAAATTACATTTAACACACATAAATCAAAAATCTTTCTATTTCAATCTAAGTGTTATGCTGTTCCATGACTGTTTAGCACCTTGTTACAAGAATATAATCTATGCTGTTATGGTTCTTCTCTGTCCTTTTTTCTAAATAGATTAAGAAATATTTTTCTTACTATTGATTCCAGCTTTCTTTTCTATATCTAATCAATGTTATTCAAAATTCTCTTTACGTGCTTCTACTGTCCCATCTGCCACTGTCTCATCATGCTCCTTTTTACTGTCCCTCATTTTACCAAGGCAGCAGAAAAACACCCATGAATGGTTTATTAGATTGAAAACCAAGGACTGACTGCAAAGGTTTGTGTTCATCTTTTTCTCATTCTATTCTGCATTTTTCTGTTTCATCTTTAACACTATGAAGCTTACCTGTGTCCTTCCAGCCTTTCTCAACTCTGCTGTCTGTGCCAAAATAATTTTAGGTTAAAGGCCATGGTTTTTTGTCCCAAACAGTTTTAAGTTTAAATATTTAGGTGGCTTATGTAGGCTAGCACAGATGCAGCAGGTGTATTTTTAGCAGCAAGAGAGTACTTTCAGCAGCAAGTTTACTGGCCTTAAATGTTGACTTTTTTACAAAGGAGCTCAAAGTGGATGAATTAATTAGAAATCAATAGAACCAGTGACTATAATCCATGTCGAAAATCTAACAGTAATATAATTCATCCAAAACAAGTATTATTTTTTCCCCAAATCTGAATTCTAAAAACAAGGCAAAGTAAACCAGTTCTTATTTTGATTATTTTCTCATCATCCTCAAAGTTTAACACAAAGGGGAAATAAATTCTGGTGCTGCGTGCAAGACTATTTTACTGGATTTAGCCAAAACCTCATAATGTTTGTAAAGCAACAATAATAACAAAATGGTTTTGAGCAACTTTGTGTATTTTTCATTTGTTCGATTTTGTTTTGGTCTTTTTAAAATCATTTGGATTGTCTCAAGATTTTATTAACCATTAAAAAAAATTCATTATAAGCTTACTAAGCTTTAAAACTGAAAGGAGTTCTGAACTGAGAAATGAACTTTCTGTTTAGAAAATGTAAGAACAACGTGTTTAGATTATTTTGAACCATTTTGCTAAATGTTTTATTCATGGGAATTTTCCCTGAAATTGACATTTTTATGCAAACAGTTTTAGTTTCTCAGCATTCTCTGGAAAAAAAATAAAGTTTCCTTAGGAAACCCCAACAATTTGTAACTAGTTATCTGTTGTACACCAGTGATAGGCTATTAAAGGCATACATAAAACCAGCCATGGCACCTAAGAGCTTGCAATCTAAAAGACACAGATAAGGCTAAATTAATTGGGAGACCCAGAAAACATGATGAAAGCATAACCTTTCCCCACTTCTTTGCTGTCTCTTTCTCCCTCACGCATAATCGCAAAAATTCTCTGCTTAAATACAAAGAGATTAATAGGGAGTGCAACTTCATAGTTTTCCCAAGCTAAGTAGGAATTGCTGCACTTCCCATCTGCCAGAAGAGAAAAGCCTTGGGTTTCCCAGTGGGGTACAGAGCTCTACCAGCTCCTCCCCATTCATGGAGAAAATAAACCCTGAATCTACATGTAAACAAGTTTAAATCTAAGCTCTTTCTTGGCCTCTAGTATCCCCTGGCTGCCAGTCCATTGGAAGGCAGGTAACTTTAAGTCATATATATTAGCCCATACATTTGAGGGCAAAGGGAAAGGAAAAGCACATTAAAGAAAAAGTGGGCGAAGCTAAGAAATGTGGGAAATAAAAGAGTACATTTGTATATTTTATGTAAGGGGTTCCTGAAGAGGAACATGTTCCCACTAGTAACAAGCAAATGAGCCCTTGTTCAGCTTCTTTTTTATGCCTCACGGACTACATACTTAGTATATGGTGCTGACTTTCCTTACTGGCTTGACCAGTGCCCTTGTAAGAGGAGAGAATATTAAAAATAACTGAGTGCCGACTCTTAACCATACAACCATACACTCAGATTAACTATTTTCAAAGAATTTGATGAAGCTGTAATAAAAATCAATTTATCCATAGAAAGAAGCACTTCTTGTTCTCAAATGACAGATTTATGGTTTCATGCAAACATGAATGTCCTAGAGCTCACCCTTTTTAATAAGGAGTCTTTTAAAAGACATAAAATATTTGTCCTAATGAAGTAATGGTTTCCTAAGGTTTTGCTTCTTTTCTGTACTGCCTACAGTTTTATGTCTCTGTTGAAATCTGTCACTTGTTAAATTATTATGTTTTCCTAAGTCTACTATATTCTTTTTCTAACCCACACTAAGAAAGCACAATTGTCAGACATTATGTTTTGAGGGCAAACTGACCTCCAACATATTGTGAATAACATAAATTTCATATTTTACAGTTATTTTGAAAACATTCCTAAACTCAAACCCCTTGGTTGCTTAGTGTCTTGAACTCACTCCACCTAACAACAGTAAACTAAACAGGCCAATGTTTTCAGCCAAAAATCAAAGTAAAAGGTGAGAGGAGAAGATGAAAAAGTACTTTAGCATTAGGGAGTAACTGCTATTACAGAGTCACGGCCAACTTTAGATAAGGCACTGTACTGAGACAGCCCAAACAGCTGCTGCAATCCCAGGACTGTCATCTTAGCCTGATCAAATTTGTCTAAAATCTCTCCAAGAAAATGGGAGTATGGGAAGAGTGAGACAGGAGAGGTTAATGCACTATGATTCTAGCCTCTGTTGGCTCATTCTGTTCAAAAAGTACTGAGGATCATCCAACAGAGTATGGTAGTATGTTGCTGTGGAAGATTTTGCTTCTTTTTCTCAAAGACTTTTCATTCTCCAGTAGAGAGCAGAGAAGGACATGAGTTACTCCAGGCTTCAAAGGAAAGACATTTATTTTGTCCAGATAAGTAAATTGTCTAGTAATCCCATGTGGCATCTGGATAGGAAATATATTATACTTACTAGAAAACTGAGCAAATCCTTGGAATCAAGGATGAATAAACAAACTGACTGAGAGGAAAAGACACTTACCAGAGTCTTAATAATGAGGTACATTGAGGAGCATTCCATAATTTAAAGGTTAGTTGCTCAGCAAGCAGGGCTAATGAAGCCTGGTTTTAGTATGGATGTGTGTCTTTTGTCCCCAGAACTTTCACTGCTGTGGTCATCTCCACTTCTGCACTGATCTCAGTGTATAACATTGATGTCTAAATATTTTTCAGTTATTACGTACTTAGCACTGCTGCTGATGTCACTGAGAGTTCAGCACATGGGAGATCAAGATATACAATGGAGCATCTCACTGCAGTTGCAGGAGGAATTGTGTTCTGACATATCTGGCCTTGTGAAGTGTAAGCAGAGGAAAGGCATGGTGGTGACAAAAAATTATCACAGAAAAACAGTGACTTGCTCAACAGTGAGATATAGATTGGGTCATTGACCTTTGCTGATCCCCATTAATACTCATCTGCATCTTCAATAATCTTCTCAACAGCATCTCAAAAGCATATAACTACTTTCGGAAGTCACATCATGAAATGTGAAATAGTAAGAAGGTGAAATATGGAACAGTGTTTGACAGAAAATTCATGGTGTACAGTTTGCACATGCTCGACAAACTTCATACACTGGACCAATTGCACAGGCAACAGGTCCAGATGCAGTTGCTGTTTTCCAGAATCTCTGGAAGTTTAAGCTGCTGCATGATCAGGAAAACACAGTTGCCATGACAATACAGAAAATAGTGTGCCCTGTATGCTTTTCATATTTGACTTCACTATATATACAGGATATCCTGTATTGTACAGAATGTCTGGCAGTCCTGAAATAAGAAAGTTACATTTGCTATTGTCATTTACTTTTTTGCTACTTTTTCCACATTTCAAGATATTTAACTTTTATATTTATTACATCAAATTTAGTGAAAATGAAGGAGGGATTACTGTTTTCCTAGCACTATACTTCTGACTATGAATCAAATCAATTCAAATCACTACAGGTGTATCATTAGCAGTGACATAGTTGAGCTGTAGACAAATTTCATGTTCATTAAATTTAAATGTCATTTTTGTGACATATTTTCTCAATCTAAAATATGATTTTTCTAAAAATGTTCAAAATCAATGAACACACAAAAAACCAACCAAACAAAAAATCAAACAAACAAACAAAAAAAACCCCTCAGGTTCTAAGAAGGGTTTTAACATTGTAAATAGGATCTGAATCAGACTCCAAATCATACCGACGTGAGCAACTCTTAACACACAAAATTCCATGCAAGGACTACAAATAGTGTCATCATGGCCTACAATGCAGAGCGTGTGTGCTTCAATCTCTTAATTACAGTGTAAGTCCTTTGAAAGACAGTACAATAATAAGCAGAAGCAAGCAGATAGCTGGCAGATTTTTAAACTATTGTGATGATAGAAGAGAAAGAGCAGGAAGACCTTTCTTCACTTATAACAAATGATTATAGCACTTTCACCTGTAATTTTACAAAAGATATATATTGCAATTCCCATTTTACACCTGAGGTAAACCATGCCATTAACATTGAAACTGTGTTTAAACACTCTGTCAGCTTCAATGGCACATCTACATATATTGCCTACATAAATGAGAAAAAAATCCCAGTCTCATCACATACATCATTCATGTATTGCACAGAGTCAGTCTTGAGATTTGTATTGATTTAATATCTTTGAGAGCAGAAATGAACAGGACTCAGAAGATCCATCATGATGCAATTATCCAAAGTTCTTCTTTTAAAATGCATCTATGTTTGGTTCCTGCCAAAATAATTTTAACTGTAAATTTGCAAATGTCTCAATTATGAAACTGCATAGATCTGAATTATAACAGTCAAAGCTGGACTGTCTTATAAATACATTAAAAATATGGCATTAATATAAAAATCCTATGTCATACAACCAAAACAATTTAATATAACTTACCATGGCAATAATCAGATCATATTTCCAAACAAATAGATAAACTCCATCATGTCATTTTGAACTTCTTCTGACCTTCTGATGGCTACAACTGGGAACAAATGTTATCCAAGAAAAATATTGGTGGCTCTGCATTTGCAAAACAGAGAGTACTTGAACTAAGCAGCCTTTGCTTTAGTAGACATATCAGATGCATTGCATTGGAAAAGATACCAGTCCAGTTCTGCTTTCATATGTATCAACTATAATCACAGAATTAAAATCCTACTGATTTAGGGCATTTCTGCACTGCAATCAAAGTGACTGGGACTGATGCAGACAAATATGTTCTCTAGGTGTAAATTAGCTATCTGAGTCACAATAGCAGGGCAATCACAACAGCGTGGGTTGTGCTCAGGGCTATTTACTATGCTTTACTGAGTTTTGCATCACCTGGTAAGCTCAATATTGTTGGAGTTACATTATGTATAATTGTATAAACAATTACTTCAATTAAACCTAGCTGGTTTGTGTCCACCCAGAAGCATTGCATCTTTGGCTGCAACGTAACATGCCTTTAGTGAATTTACAATGGGGAAGATGATAATAAATATCAGGATACTATTGCATATTTCCTTCACTCACATGCAGTGTAAAGTGAAGTTTGTTAGTGACTTGAAGGTAGGATTCATTCCACATACCATCAACCAACTAAGGTTAAGCATATAAGCCTAAGCTGGTTACCTGATGTCCTTGTAGAGACAATGGAGAGAAACAGACACCATCAGAGGGCAATACATCATAAGCAAGGTTAACCGACTTAGACCAGATACTTGACTTACTGGTATCAAATGTTAGCGAATGCGAGTGCAAATACAACCTACTATAAATTGCCACTCTGAATGGAGTTCACTGACACTAGTGCTCAAAGAAGTCAGCCATTTTTGCATTGCTTTTATATTGATTGCTTTCTCATGCTCTTTAAAAAAAAAAAACAAAAACCGTAAATTTTTGTCATTTTAATATTCATGTATGAATACTGTAATGTGTTTTTGACTAGCAGAACAAGAATAGCTTCTTTATATAAACACATTTATAAGTAAATGTGTAGCATCATATCAGTTTTAAAAATTCTTAGACTCCATTATGATTGGACTATGAAAGTGTGCTGTCAAGCAATCAGTATAAATGATACAAGGAATATATTAATAGTTTGTTTTTCTTTTTATTTTTTTTAATATCAGCTTTCTTTCCAAAATATAATTCTTGCTTTTTCTTTTTTTTTTTTCTCTTTTTCTTTTTTTCTCTCTCTCATTTTTGGGGGTTTTTGTTGGGGTTTTGTTTATTTGTTTTGTTTGTTTGTTTGGGGTGTTGTTTTTTTTTTTTCTTACGATACAGTGAACCAATGAATAGCAGCAACAGCAGCTTTTAGGAGAGTTGTGGTTGCAATGCTGCTGAAAGCTGCTTCCTTAAAATGACCTTTCCTGCCCAGTAAATGATTCCAGCAGGACAACTCAAAAGCAAAAGCAAAAAAAAAAAAACCACCACCACTTTTTCCACTTTTTGTCATATTACTTATAAAACTACTGTGTTGAGAAAGCCTTTCAGACACATACTTAAAAGTTAAAAAAAAAAAGAAAGAAATAAAGCGTGCCACTTCCACTCAATTTTAATTTCAAGACTTGTTTGACTGTGTTGCCTCAAGTCATTCTCTGGAAGCCTTGAGATAATATGAGTATGTCTGGAGCCTGACAACAATTGCATACCACTGCTTTCATTGCAGCAAAATTTTAACATTGCAAATGACAGCATAAAATAATAGAGCCTGGCAAGCCTATTTCAGCCTTATCAGATGGAGGAGAAACAGTCTTTACTTAAGATCAGACGCTCTTACCCCTCCAATGGGAAAAGGCCCAAGGGAAAGCACAGTTTCCACATGAAAGATGACAGTGGTTCCAAACAGTCTGTGATTCCATGGCAGAACCAGGTTGAACTGGGAGGGCAGGTAGGCTTCCAGTAAAGCAGTTGTGGCTACCCTTGCTGACATGCTCTCTCCCAAGGCACCCCACCAGATCACCCAGCTGGCCTTATGCCACCACAGTCTGGTCCCACGGTGGACATGAGTGTCTTCTAAGTTATCCAAAGGCAGTGGTCTTTGCAGTCCTCTTTCTTAACAGAGGAGAAATCATTGCTGCCAAAATTGGGTCTTTGGGATGCAGATTATATTCAGCCTTGTCCAAAATGAAGGACCAACTCTGCCCTCCAGCAAAGTCTGGCAGAAGGACTTAATCAGACAGAAAATGTTCCTGATGCTGGCAGCAGTATAAACTAACAGGAACTGAAACACAGGAGACAGTACAGCATATCTTCAAAGACTGAACACAGGCACTAAAAGATGTGTCGAACTATGTAACAGTGTCATCTAGTGACTCCTGCCATAATCTTCTTAACCAGACAGTGCAACCAGCCACAAGGAAGGCCAGTTCTCACCCTGTTGAAGTGAGCTATGCCCGTACTCTGTATTGACACTTGGTGTTCTGCTATGGCGACTTCACGGGCAAACTGTGTACACACATACAGAAATATGACATTTGCAAACAAGCGTCTGATGAGCACACAGACATCCTTAACAGTGTATGCAGAAATCCTAGTGGAATGCCAACGTCAGGCATGGTGCAGGTCCTGTCTTGTGTCAGGTAAAGCATCTGTCATGATGGTGCTGAAATACAGCTCGTGATTATACCACCTAGTGAGACTCCTTTGAACTCCGTCCTCCATGTAATCTGCAGAACGCTTTGCAAGGTCTTGTAGACCACCAGGGAGCTACGGCAAACAGCTTAGTAGCTTCTGGTGGAAGCAACTGCAGTTACAAGTACACAACTTGGCTGTTTTCTTTTTTCTTTTTTTTTTTTAATCTGACACTAACACCAATGATTACATACCTACAGCCAGTACTAAATCCTGTATCATACCTCCTTATTTCTAAGCATACTCACAGAAAGGAACCTAAGCTGTTCATAAGGTTCATGAGAGCCCATTAGCATGGCACTAAAAGAGGCATTTCTTTGGTTATTTCTTGGTTTCATTTGTCTTGCCTGGAAGTCTCTTTCCCATATAAAAAAGGCATATAACAAAGACCATTAAAAAAATGAAAAAGCTTAACTAATGTATTGGATCCTTTCCTTTTTAGAGTTATGAAGTTCTTCATGAAGTGTAATACTTGCCAAAGAATACAGTTAAAGGCATGAGCATTTTGTTATATTTCCATTACAATTAATTAAACTGTCAGAAACACTGTCCAAAGAGCATTCAGCCTGAAAAAGTTGGAAAATCTGGAAAATGTAATGCAAGTGTGGCACTTGTCTGTAATTCTTGTATGAGTTTACAGGAGGATAAATCACACTGCAACCTTTATTAGCTGTTTATAAATAAAAAAGTAATAAAATAAAATAAAATAAAATAAAGTTTAAGAAAATTGCATTTCTTTCATATATAGCTTCAGTTTCAAATCACATTCATCTCCTTCCATTGCTTTATACCATACTGCTTAGGTGCTTTAAATGTTACACATCAAAACTTGTAAGATTCCAGAAAATTAAGCACAAGTTTTGTCATTGGTTTGATGATTTTTTCTGATTCTGCAGTGAGCTTAACACCAAAAAATAAGTTAAAATAAGAAGTCATCCAGTTTCAGATTTTCTTATTTGAGGTTCGCACATACCACGCACCTGACAGATCTGTGGCATCTAGTTAGCTCAGCACAACAGGCAAATTGGGACACACTTTTTTTTCCTTCCTAGGACACTAACATCTTTTATTCAGTCTAAACTGTGAGCTCTGTTCAGAGCCTGAGTTGGGTGGCTTCAGGAGAAAAATCTCGAACGTTGTTAACACTACGTGATAGAGCTTAATGCATCACACCTGGGCACACTGCAAAGATGCATCCAGGCTCATAATATTGAAAACTCAGCTATATTGTGCCATGCAGGTGCAATAGCTCATTCAGAAATAACACAGCCCAACACCTCATTGTAGAGGGTAGATATATTCTTTGTGACCAAGGAGCACCAGCATCTGATGACCTTGCCTCTGCTTTTGATGATATCAGCTCAGCTCCACCTGGGCAAGGGTTTGTAGACAATAATCTCACAACTAGTTCTAACTAGTTCATTGTTGTCAGTCTTAACAGAAAATATTTTTTAAAAAATTAAAAGAGAAAAATAAAGTATTTCAATTAATGCTTTTGGAGCAAGGTTAAGGCAAACTGTAGAAATAAAGAGGAAGAGAGAAATTCCCAGATATGTGAAGGAGGATCTTGGCTTTCACCTTGAAACAAAGTAGTAAGTGCTTTTCTTTGCCAGAACAGTCTTAGAAATATATAACAAACAAAGAAGAAGAAGAAGAAGAAGAAGAAGAAAAAGAAGAAAAAGAAGAAGAAGAAGAAGAGGAAGAAGAAGAGGAAGAAGAAGAGGAAGAAGAAGAAAGCTAGCAGTATTTCAGCTCAGAAAAGCCCTGAGCCTCCTTTCTGTAATATGAAAGAAAGAACAGGCTGCTCTGCTTCCTTTCTCAACCCAACACAAGGGGCACCTTTCTGAGAGATCCCAGCGCCCAGGAATAAGCTTTCAATAGAGCCAAAGAAGCACAGTCTGTTCCCTTAAGGAAGAGGAAATCTGAACACAATACGAGCTGTTCTCAGGTCCCTCTTCTCAAGGGGAACATGAGGGCCAACACTACCACTACTTCAGCACAACATATCAGGACAGCTCACGTCCAGCAGTCACCTTGTGTTCTTCATCCGCAATGCTCCTCATCTCTCCTTTCTTACACTGTCTAGATCCTTTTCTGCCTTTCCTCACAGTTTATCAACCCATTCCTTCTTTTTTACCTTCACACACCCTTCTTCCCTCTCAGCCTTTTCATCCCAGCTCCACTCTGCGTTCCAAATGCACCCATTCCTTTCTAAACAGTGTAGCATTCAGAGACCTCCATAATTTGACAACGTGGACAATACAAATCTGAGAAAATGGCATAATTTTTGTTCCCTTGAAATTCATCTTTATCTTCCCTCTTCCATGATTTCTTTCATGGCACCAAAATGATCATGTGCTAGCTTTATGTTGGGACAGGAATTATTTATTTCTGAGGAACATGACTTCAAAGTGCTGGAAAAAAAAAAAGTAATAAAAATGTGAAATGGAAAGAGATTCCTCTACAAGTTATCTTAGCTCTTAACTCACTTCATGAGAATATAATCTAACAACAATAAAAAGAAGTGGGAGAACGTTTTGGAATCCTTCAGCATACGAGTTTGGGGTCCAGTTTTGCACAGATAACATCATTGATAAAGCCACATTTGGATTTACAAGGCATATCTGTGAGGACAACTAGATTGGCATGATTTAATTTCAAACAGTATTTTTGCTTCATAACTGCAAAGAAAAATCAAACATATATGAATGATGTTCAAATAAATACATCTGATACCTTCATAAAGCTAATTCTGACTCAGAATATTTATAGAAAAATAGTGTAAGATTTTGTATGTGCTATATAGCCTCATTTGTTAAAAAAAATATATTTAATAAGTGACAAGCCAAAGTGAAAAATTTTATATGGTACTGGATAAACCACCCAAGTAGCTAAATCAATTCCTTTCTGTTTAATTTTGTTATTTGTTTTTCTATCTGAGCTGCCAATTTTCTAACATATTAGAAAAGAAGTAGGAAAGTCTTTTTGATTGATAACAAGCTCAGATTTTTGTGTCAGATCAGTAGAGATTTTTTTTCAAAGTAAGAATTCTGTATGTTGCTCTTACATTCTTAGACAATTATTCCACAAAAATTATTTAAATGCTCTTTTTTTAGCTGCTTTGACAAGAACACCAAAACAGTTCACATCACCCTTGACCCTCAGGGTGTACATCATCTTGTCAACATATAAACAAACACATGATGGGCTCTATTTTAATAGATTATGTAAATATCAAGATCCAATTCATCAAAAGGTTTGCCAAAGTGACAGCTGGGTGGGTTGTGGTATATGGTTGCATGTCCATTCAGTGTCGTCGCAATAGGATCATTGCAAGAAAATTCAGAGCTATTGTTGCTCTTTCTTCCATATTATTATTTCTCTGGAGCTCTGGGTTAAACTGCAGTCTGTGTATGCCACTTCATGTATAAGGGAAATATGCAGATTTCTGGGCAGAAGCCACATGGCTGGCTTTTATAGTAATCCCTCTCCTCTCTCCCCATCATTATCAGACAATTCCTCTGATGTGCTGCACTCTGTCAGAGAAGGAGGCCGAGAGGAATTTATAAGCACAGAAACTCTTACTTGGGAGAATGAGCAGAGCTCAGTTTTGACAAGGCTTACACAGACACAGTAACTTTTCTTGGCTCTCTTCATACTTTCATGGATTTTAAAGCCGGAAGAGAGTGTTTGATCATCTAATCCAGATTATACCTCATAGGCCGTAAGCTTCCATCCAGGAAAAGGCACAGAAGAAAGAGAGAGGACCAGTATGTCATGAGTACCTGATGCCCCCACAATGGCAGGGAATTGCTAAGGCAATAAATGCCCAGATGAACTGGCAAACCAGGACGGCCACATCTGAAGCTTCAGAGATCATGACAAACCTGCAAGGTAGGTGTCAGTCAGCCCAGGGCACAAATATGCTAGTTGCGAAATGAAAGATTAACACCTCAAACCACTGTCCCTGGCCCAATCCCTGTGGCAATTCTCTGGTACCACAAAACAGCAAAGAGAAAATGGAATCTACCAGGACAGCTGAGGGAAGAAATTCCCAGTAAGTGCCCCACTGAAGATGAGACACTTTTGCAAAGTGCTACAAGGAAGATGCAGGCAGTCTTGCCCTCCTCATGTATGGCCTAGGAGATAAAGCAAGGTGTTTGGAGGGTCACAGACTGTGAAGGCAAATGCTTAGATCATCCTACCTGAAAATGCAGAACTCAACACATCTAATGACCTTTTAAAGAATCAAAGTAAGGCACTTGCCTCATGTTTAACTACTGCAAAACATAATCAGCACCTTCTTTGGGGATGCACTTTGTCTAACTTCAGCTTCTAGACATAGTATTTTGTCTATCCTGTCTCATCCATTGAATAGAAAAGCCCATCTGCCTGTTTTGTTTGGGGTTTTTTTCTATATGTAATTGTCCATACAAAGAAGTCGAATCAACTCTAACATCTTCTATAATGAAGACAACATATTGAGCTCCATTAAGAATTTCATTCAAAGGCTTTTTTTCTAGAAGCCGATCACCTCCACAGCCACCTTATACTCTCTTCTCTTTTCCCACAGTTCTCTTGTTGTGGTCTCTAGTCACACAGTAACTCTTCAAAGATATTTCAGTCTAATTAAGCTATTCATTTTATACAATTTATAGCTACCATAACCCTTCTGCTGGAGAGTTAAACGCCGTAATGCTCATGAGCAATTCAAACACAAATTCCTATACTCATGCACAAAGCCAAGGTCTCCTTCCTCACTCCCTTGTGCCTTTCCAACACACTCCTCTGGGATGGAAACTGTAAGAGACGGATGCATGAATTTAGAATATTGGCCCTCTTTGAAACCCCTATCATTTCTGTTTTTCTGGAATGAGAAGTAACATTGGAGTCTTTTTATTCACTAGCAAGTACAATTACCATGAAACATAGAATGAAAAGACCTAAAAAAATCCTGCAATTTGACACTGGGACAAAGCTCAAAGTGCTGATCTTGGAAGGATTCCATGCTTTCTGTAAGTTCCTCAACACCACTAGCTCCCAGCAAAGTTGAAGGGAGTAAATGGAAGCTCAGAATCATGCAGTGACGTGGTATGAGATTACAGCTCTCATACCTCCATTGGTACTATTTATAGCTGTCATGCACACAAAAGAAAAATATTCTTACTCAATTGATCATAGTTAGACCCAACAACTGTTTTTGTTGTTGTTTAAATACTGAAGTTTACTAGGAGTTTTCAAGTCATTAATATGAAACTGTTCATCTTTCAACCATATGATTTGTGAGCAGTTTTAGCAAGTGTTAGTACTGACTTGACTTTGTGTATGTCCAAAACTGCCCTATTATAAAGCACACAGTGTAAGACCTTCTCTGGTATTTGCAATTGCACTATTTGCTCATGATTGTCATGAAGCCACTAAGCAGCCTAGCATAAATCACCTGCAGGTAAAATGGAAGCCTACCTTAAGTTTTCAGATAATCTAGTTAGGTATTGGTCAAATAGATACAAAAACTTTCCCCAGCAGGCACAGGACAAAGCTATGTCAGGACGCACAGAGATCCATCTCTGATCATAATAAACACTTCCTGGGCACAATCCAGTTTCGGTCCATAAGACAATTAATCTTGCCAGGACTTGTTCCCTTGGGCATGGCACTGTGCCAGCAGGCATGCTCCCACATGGCTTCCAGTCCACAGCAGGCTTCTGTCTGCCCAGCTTAGACTGCAGACATAGCAAGATTGTGCCCAGTTATGCCTGCCCATAGTCCACCCTTGGCATGGTATTGTATTTCCTAGTGCAAAGCTAAGGACACACAAAAAGATGTATAAGAAAAGCTTTGCATGTTCTAGAATATTCACGAAGACACTTTTTGTAGTACTTGCAAGTTTTTGAAATTTAAACTACATAAAATATTTAAATTAATTAACAAGAGAGTAGGAAAAATCCAGAGAAGAAAACCATGAGAACATGAGGGAGAAAATTATTAATTCTGAATGCTGTCATTTCTTAAGATTTTGCCTGTGACTTTCTGTGGTATATCCACAACTCACCATCAGACAGCAGCAGATCAAAAAACTGAATAATATATAGTTCAGCACTGTAATGTGCATGAATCCAGTCTAGCCTTGTTTGTTGGAGTGGTAAAATTACCTGCAATCTTTGAGAATAAAGCAAAAGAATGGCAGTAATCTTCTACAAGACTCTCAGTCTGATTGAGCCCTAGCTCTTTCTCTAAAGTCACCGGCACTACGTTGTCTTGCTGTCCTATTCTCCATCTTCTTCAAACACATAATTATAGCAACCTGCATCTGTCTGTTGCCCCAATTTTCCCTATGATCTGAAGGTCTACTTTTTCACTCTCCATAGATACGTGAATTTGCTGAGGCAAAGGGAAAGATAGGATATCTAGCGCTCTGATTTTTATGGTGAGACCTTCAAAGAGTATGAAGGAGGGACAAATCCAGTCAGACTTTCAGTCTGCAGCAATCTGATCCTTGTATGCTGCACTACAAAGTCTTACATAGAAATTTCTCAACATTATTTCTTCTAGAGATTTAGAATTAATATCAAGTTGCAATGACTGACTGTAGAATTATTTAAATAAAGCAATGGAATTAACTATCAAAATATCAATGTACATCCAGCCTAGTTTTGCCTGTGAAAGAGAAAACTGTATTTCCACAGTTAATGTGGGATGACGGCTAGACCTATAAATGGATGCTCTCAACAGCAAACTTGCTGCTAATTCTACAGATAAATTAAATCACCTTCCACACAGAAAAGAAATGTCAGAATGTTTACCTTCTTTGTAGAATGCACTGAGATAAATGCACATCTTTTCAGAAATCACAAAAAGCATTTATAATGTAAGATTTTTACAGTAATAAATAACAAAATAAATAAGAATTTAATTTAAAAATTAGAAGAAAATTTAAAAGTAAAAAATAATAAAGCAGACGTAAGAAAAAGTAAAAAATATTAAAACCAACATGGTAGTGATCCATCCCTTCACTCAGTTGGCTATAATTGTAAATTATTGCCAAGATATGGAATTGTCTTGGTTTAACTATCACTGTAGCTGGCTGTTTTCTCTGTGGATGTAGCAGCAAGTTTAAATTTGTGATACCTTTCATGCCTTAAAACAGATGATGTGAAAGTCAGATGTGACAGAGAAAGGAGCGTTTTTCCTGAAGTACCCACCAGCCAGAGGTTGGCTGCGGTACAGGAGCAGCGTGCCGCTCGGCCTCGGAGAGGGGAGAAGGCCTTGCACAAACTCCTTCAGTGGCCATTGCTGTTATTTCAAATTGTGATTGATAGCGTCCTGAGAGGCATTGCTAGCTATTTCTGATCATAAATACAGCCACTATGACATGCAGGCCACAGAGTGGGAATGGATAGCGTGAAGCATAGGATGTGGACCTGTGAGATTTCCAAAAAGATAAGTAATAATGCGGAAGAAATATAAACTCAGAATGAAGAATTAAGCAGATTAAGACCCCACGACGTCCTTAACATGATCTAACATGACAGCTGCTATATCTTTAGAAAAGAAGCCATCTGACTTGGCTTGGCAGCAAACAATGAAATTGCATGCAAATTATGTTTTCAAAAGTAAAGGAAAAATCTGTTTCAAACAACCAAGTAAAACTTCTACAATACTATTGCCTCTGGGACATGTCACTTTTGGGTAATTGGGGCATAAAAATTAACATTTTATTAAATAAACAAAAACCCACAGATGTTAAGAAAAGAGACAGACAAACGTAGTCTTTGGAAGAAAGGGAGGCTGCAGACCTCAGCCTGACCCTCAGCCATCTTTTGTTGGGAATGGCAGACCCCAAGGTCAAATAGCTACTCTGCCAGAGTTACTGTCTGAGCCCACCCAGGCTCAGGTATATAGCCTACTCTAATGTATGTTCCACCATATGGTGGGCTAAGATACCCCTGAGCCCATGCCATGCAGTTTCTGCTGGAGAACTTTCACTCTCGGAAATTCACCAGATCACTAAACTGGGGACTCAATAGGTACCGTTCTGGACAAACAAGCAAGCAAATTAATATTCCTAAAAAACTGCCTGTTATTCCAAGTAAATTGAGTGTGATATCAGCTTGATAAGAAAGAGAACGAAAATCAGATGAGACAAAATTGATGAAAAGATTTGAACATCAATGTGGTACCCATTTTTTTCCCAAACATCTTCATGATTAGTGTGTGGTCTAAGAATATGCCAATGTTCTTCACTTTGGTTATCTTTGTAGTAAAATTGCATCAGAAACTGAGCTTTCTAAACTCCTTATCTGACTTTTAAACATGCTGAAATATTTGCAGCAACTTAAACTTTCTTGTGTTGGTCCATGAACAACAGAAGAGGTTCAGCTGGAATAAAACTTTTGGTCCCAATGGATAAAAAAGACTTCAAATTTTTCAGGAAGCACCTCTCACCAGCAAAATGCAAGCACCAGAGCACAGTACCTAGCAATTTGCAGGTTTGGGAACATGGAAAGGAGAACATTGCTGAAAACACATCTGAGGTCTTAGCTTGGTACACTTCGCCAGCTTTGTAAGCCTGTGTAATTTTTTGTGTATTTCTGTTACAGCTGGTCAAAAACCAATCTGCAACTTTAGCTTTTTTGCATGAAAAAAATAAAACCATTTCATTAAAAATAAAACTTTTTTCAGGAACCTACCAGTTTTGCTTAAGAATTCTGATTATATTTTTTCATTAGTTAAATAGAAATGCTTATTTTGATGAAGTGTTAGTGTTTCTTCCTGAACTTTCAAAATGCATGCCACCTAGAGGCACTTACTGTACTCTTGTTTTCCTGTTCTGAAATGGAGAATGGCCATGTGTCATGTTGCTATATATGTCATGTTGGTTGGCTGGGTGGGGTTTTTTCCATCCAATGTCAAATTCTTCTGAGAATGTCTGCTCTGAAAGACAACTCACTTTTTTAGAGGTGGACAAATGACACTTCATTACTGCAGCTGTCACTGAAATCCTGCTGATCACAATAAATGAATTAACACAAATGCAGGGAAATATCTGTAGCTCAGCAAAACTTCACATCTCTAATTAGAAATGAAGATGTGCTTTATTAGCAACTGATCTTACAAATAAATAAATATATACCCAGTTCTTTCTCATTTTTCTCTAACAATTGTGCATCTCTTTCATCTCCTTTTACTGGGTCAGTGGAGATGGGGACAGGGTTCAATATAACTTACAGAAATAGAAAAAAATATAGAAAAAATAACACTTTAAAAAAACCATTTACTTCAATGGTGAGCTCTTTTTATAAAACGGTAGTCTAAAATTAGTATCAGTCACCTATACATACTGCTATAAAAGTTCTTTTGACAGATTAACAAAATCTAATACTCTGCTTTCCACAGTAAATGCTGACATAGCATCAGGCAAAAAGTACATATAAATCATTTTTTTTTTAAATACTGACCTTTACACTACTGGAAGATTACCCTAGGAAAAACCTCATGAACCCTGGATTTGCTTACTTCATTTGCTTTACGCATTACACCTCATTTAATGTAAGATTTTTTTTCCAGTTTAGGACTCTAACAAGTACTGACCATTACTCTATTTAGGGCTCTGTTACAAGGAAACAACACGAAGAGCAGAGCCTTCGTATGGCCTCTATTTCAGTAGGAGGTTCTTGTACTCATGATAAAACTACTTTACTTTGTAGTTCCACAGATGAAACCACGACATCTTTAGAAATACCCTGGAGTCACTAAATTTGCTTGCTTATACACCAGTAGGTCTCTATATAGAAAGTACCAGGTTGAATTACTGTTACAACATGGAATTGTTTATATACATCTTGCTAAGTCCATGCAACAAATATGCAAGATAGTACAAACAATAAATTTATGAGATACAGATTTTTTACAAGATATAATACCAAAATAATGCTTTTCTTTAATGCTAATATTTATATAACTAAATACAATGCACAACTACACAGTCACTGGCAATGCAGTCCTCCCTTTCTTCACAGCTAGATATTATCTTTAGGTCAAATGAATGCATTTATTCAAGGGTACCTTTACATTAACTGCATGTTACTGCTGTTTATACGTATAGACAGTGGCAGACAATATGCAGGTGGTTTTGTGGTTCTGAAAGAATGGTTTGCCTATCTTGGAAAAAAATGATTCAAGAATTGTGATTAAAGTGATACTGTGTTATTCAGTCATGCCTGAAGACCTCATTAAATCAAAGTACCTAGTGACATCAATGGCTATCTTGTCTGAGCAAGGGCTGATTAACAACTGCAGGATATTAGTCCTGCAAGCTCATCATCTGCATGAGGCCTGACACAAATTAGCTTATTGCCAGCTATGACTGGACCTCATCTACAGTTTGCAAAAAGAATCTCCGGTAATCACCTGTATTTTAAGGTTTAGCATTTATAGTGTTTTACTGTGCATATTGCTTATTTTTGTGCAAGTAGAAAGCACTATGTTTTTGTGGTTGGTGGCTAGCATTTTGCAGCTTCACTGTATTTGTATTAATACAGGAAAACTTCTAGAGCTTATTTGCTTTGTGACATAATGTCTTTGTTATGTCTTGCAGAAATAATTGACCCAAATCAAGTTACTATACACTATAACTATTGGTTGATTAGAACTTTAAGATGCAACAAATAAAACACATTATTGACTTTTAAATCTTCAATCAAATAAATATTTACAGCTGCAATTTGCCAAAATTATTTACCTTTCAATAACGGATCACAAACAGAATATCCACTATAGACTCAAGTGAATACCTTGGCTGTCAGCAAACAAATTACAAACAGAAGAAAAAATAAGTGTTCTGGCTATCGTTACAGTCTATAAATAGTTGATGTGGCTCTCCTTTAAAGATGTGTGATCTGATACATTAGTAGGCTTTTTCAATGCATAATTGACCTTGAGATGGAGAATAACCTCATAGTAGAGCGGCTTTTCTTTTAGGGAACAATGAGTATAGATATTAGGGGATGTGCCTGTTGTCAATGATCATTGCTGAAATCTGCCTATACCACACTGGGACAATCAATTTTGTAAATGATTGCAATAATCAAGGAAATTGCCTAATTTATAAATCCTGGCATACAGTATTTTAATGGATTCCTACATTGGAATGCTGATGCTTTCAAAGCCAAATGAATTGTTGTCCAAGCTGTCACTATACAAAATGATAAAAACATTCAGTCTTGTGGGTAACTACATCTCATGGATATTCAGACCATCAAGTACATAATCACTCATTAGTGAATTCTGTGATAATTACCAGTTACAAGCCAACCACAAAAAGCCACAGTTTCCTTGTGAAAAAGCCTCCTCTGGAGCTGAGGACTAAAAACAGTTGAGCATTACTGAACTAATACATTAAAAACTTTCCTAGCTTTATCTGTCCAGGTAAGATAGCACACTATTTTAATTTTTTTTTTCCTCCAACAAGTTTTTAACCGTGAATTACGTCAATGCAGGTGCCATTTGTATGGAAGGAGAATAAATGCAAGGCTTGCTGCCATGACTGTTCCTGTTGGGTAATTTCTACCTAATCCAGTCTCCAGTTTACTCTCCACGCTTAAGCCAGTTCCACAGATGCAGTTATACATGGATTGCTGTTCTCAGTTAAATCTTAAGCAATTGATTTCAGCCAATAGTGGGCTGCCAGTACTTTGCTTACTGCTCAATCTCACTAACCTGACATTTATAGTGTACTGATTGGCCTCTGTCAGTGGTGGTGGTTGTAAATTCACTTTGAAAAGCTTTGTGTTAACAGCCTTCAACCAGGCTCTGAGACGAGTACGAGCAGGCAAGCTGACAATTGCTCGACCTCCTGCCCTTATTACAGTGAGTAAATCAGGCTTTGAGCCATTAGGCTGGAGCCCGAGGCCTACACAAAAAGGATTGACATGACTAAAGGTCAACCTCTGTCACACATGTGTAACAATTTGGATAATGGAATTCTGTAACTTATCTGAAAAAGGTGCCAAATGTGTGGAAGGAAAGTATACCCTGGGCTGATTTTCCAGCTTGTATGTTAAGCAGTTACTTAAAAGTCTGCATTTTAAAGTCCATGCATGTTTTCTGACATGAAACCTGGGGGACCAAAATGCATAAAGCAGTGATTGAGACTGTTCTGCAAAATATTGAACATCACCGTCACCCTGAAAAGCATATGCTGCAGTTTCAGCTTATCAAATCTATAACCAATATATTATTGGTATCAGGTACGCAACACATTTTGGATATCCATATATCTCATTAAAATACTGCCTTTATTCACCCACTTTGAATTGAAAGTCAATACAAATAATTCACTGTTAATGGTATAATAAATTATGAGTAATTTCAGGCCTTACAAACTAGATTTCATCCAACAATGGAAATTGCTTTTACTAACTAATTAAAAAAAAAGGTCAAATGTTTCTATAATATCAAATGTTTCCATAATATTGGTGGTCAGATCACTTTTGAGCAGTATGGAAAGGTAGTAGTCAAATAAGGACAGAAATCAGCTTTTGTATTGATTTGTGTTCCATTTCGGTATTTTTGTGTATTACATAATAAAATGTCCAAGGTGAGATTATATGCCATGGAAAAACAGACAGTCCCTGCATGATTTAGCAATTTAGATTTTTTTTTTTTCTGGGAATAGCGTGCATCCAAACGTGAGCATGTTCCATGCAGTCCGCAGAATTATTGTTTTCAGTAACACTGTTGAGATTCTGAGGCTGTATCCGACTCCGCAACACAGTTTATTCCAAACTTTGCTTTGTTGAATAGGAAGAGAGTCAGTCCCATGCCAAATTATATTTATTTTGTTGCACATGTGCTTAAGCTTATTTATCTGCTCAGGCATAAAATTGATACCTTGTGTACATAGAATAAACATACCAAAGACAGGGAGATACATGAAGATAAGGCATGAGAAAGTCTTATAAAAATCACAGGGTTTCTAAAAGAAACATCAAGGTTAGTTTAGCTTTTCGAAGAATAAGGATTATCAAACACGAAGTAGCTTTCATATTTAGGATGAAACTAACTTTATATTGACCCTAAGTAAGGAATCTATAAGGTTCCAAAGCTTTCTGGAAAAATGTGATACTAAGTGATCCAGAAATACTGATGTAGCAAGCTGTTTTATAACAGCTTAGCACAATTTTCTAAGGTACATAAATTAAAGAAGCTGTGACACTGAATGTGCTCTTACTAAATGTTTGGCTTTGCAAGATACTGAACACAACATTATGTATATCTCTAGTAGGCAGTATGTGAACTTAAAATCCATGTAAAAGTAAAAATAATTGTGCTTTTTTAACAGAAAATAAATGCAAGGGTGGTACACCACACAAAATCCTCAGAAAAGGAAAAACGAAACAACAACAGAATGGCATCAGCTGTTATTCTGCATAATTTAAGATATAATATTAATATAACTAAGGGGTTTTTTTCAAGACAAAATTATTTGAATTTCATGAACATGACATATTTGAAACAGGGCTGACAAGCAGTCTAGAATACTAGATGATGGATTGCTGAGAAACATAATTTTCACTTTAATAGAACTACGGCATGCACATAATTCTATCCCCCAGTGATTTGCTATAACAGCGAATTTAGTACAAAACTACAGCCTTGAGAATCAGAATACAAATCTATCACCATAACTGGAATGAGTGCTTCGTTTAAAAAGTAAGGACTCTCTCTGCATATTAATTTGTACAGAAATGTACAGTATCACTGCATGGACCCTGACAAGCATGCGTCCCAGCAAAATGCCTGTTCTTGGTCCAGATGAAGTAAAAGGCAATGTTTTCTTTGACTTCAGTTGAGGGACAAAAAGGCTGATAAATACCCAAATGGTACTTTACTAAAATGACATGCATGCTAGTACAAGTACTGCCAGTTAATCCCATCCATTTAAGGGGAAAATCACTAACACAGGTTTAGCATTTTGTAATTACTAATGAATGCCCTGCTATATGTATATTTTGCTTATCCCTGAAAAGGAAAAAAAAAATTCTTCCAGAAAAGCAAAACGTAAATTAAGTCAAGTTAAAATAAAGTGAAATAATATGTTTTACATTCTTGGGATAGTCCAAGGAAAAAAAAAAAAAAGAAAAAGAAAAACAACAACAAAAAACACCTACTTGGTCTCTGACAAAAAAAAATCAAGAAAGACAGCAGATTCTTTATCAGGTGAATGAAGCTAAAGAAACTGCAAGATTCTATCTTTTGATACATCTGTCAGTAAAAGTTTTTTCATTTAAACTGCATTTGCAGGAGAAAAGACCATTTATGATTTAGCTGTTTCCAGAATTCACAGTTTAAATCTTGGAGCCTGAAAAAGTTCAACTACTAAAACATATAAGTCTTTTAAATGTCTGTATTTTAATCTAATAGAATTTAAGTGTATATCGTATACATTCCTTAAGTCTACTCTTATTAAATGTTGATGTTAAACAGAAAGGGGAAACCATGTGCAACTAGATTAATTTATCTCCAGGGAGTAAGGACACATTAATAATTGAGATAATGTTTTCATATATGTTGGAATCAAGTGTGCCTTTTCACTTCTTTATTAGAAAACACATTAGGGGAAAATTATCTCATCCTCATCAGTAAGACCTAATTGCTGAGAAAGTCTCTGTTTTCTTTGCAATAACAAAAGGATTGTTCTCATTACTTTGAAATGGAAAAAAAAAAAAAAGAAAAAAAAGAAAAAAGAAAATATCAGAAATATTATCAAGCAGTGCTGGAATAAATGCCTGTATTACCAAAGACAGTATTTACTTAATACACCCAGTCCTGTTTTTGTTTTAAACAAATCAGAGTTTATTATATTTTTATAAAGTACAAGCAAACTCTGGATTGAAGTGGGCCAAAGGGGAAAAAAAAAAAAAACTACAACTAAAAATGACTAATATTTTTGGCTTTCTGAAGCACTGATCTTTCTGTTAGTTATAAAAAATTATCTTGGCTGATTGCGAGAGAACTCTATAATTTCACATGAACACCCATAGGTGCCAAGGCCTGTTGTGAGGTAATGGAGTGGCATGTCATTTACTCTGAATCACTGTACGTTATGCTGTATGGATTACATACAAAGCAAACACTGAGTGCATGGTGGGAACACTTGTGCAGACAGACTGAAGCATATTTCCATAGCGTTGAACTATACATCAAATGCAGTGCTTTTGATGTTTCCCACAACAAAGAGAACAAAAAAAGCCACCAAATCAGGATCTATTCTTAAAAGTCTTTGCTATAGCCCTTCTATTTATCTGACGTACACACAAAACAAAGAACTGTAAATGAAAACAAATATCTATCAACTTTACTCTGCAGCGCTGAGAGAAAAAAAAATTAGAACACTACTTACAGTACTAAGAAAGAGAAGTTCTCTCTATAGGGTCCATCAAGACCTAATGCTAAATAACTGATCCATGGACATACTTGTATTTGCAGCTATCTTGAAAAGATCAATGGAAGACAATCAACTAGAACCACAACTTTATAAAGGGAAAATGATGAGACATTCCTTTAACGTTTACAGTGATTTAATCCACACTCCTATACCATATAGGCTAACAGAATACAGATTGTTCAGATGCATACTTTCAATTGCTTTTATTTATTTTCATAGATCAGCTTTGTAAAATCACATACACTTTCTGATTACTTTCTTTTGCTATGCTTTTTCTTTATTAAATATTAGTTTTCTGATAGATAAAACATACCAAATTGAAAGTCAAAACAAATGAGAAACGGCCAAAACTTTTAGCTAGAGCTTAGAGTATGTGATTCACTGCTAACAATTTTTGCCGTTAACAGAAATAAACCAAGACCATGAGCTGCCCACAATACCTCCCCCCAGAAAAACTAAATTTAATTATTATTTTTAAGATAGTTCACTTAAAATACACAGAGTCTGCTAGCCAACAGGAAATCTGTGTAATGTGTTAAGAACAGAAGAGCAAACCCATAGAAAAACTCAGCTGACACCCATCGATGGCTGAATCTGGCATATACATCATTACTATTTCTTACTTTTACTGAACATCTTTTTCTTCTTTGCTTTTGGCTTCCCCTCCCCCCGCAACAACCTTCCTTCTTTCATTGCTTTAAAACAATTTTTAAGTTCATCTGAAATTAGACTAAAAATTCTCCCTGTGGAAGAAAAGATATTATCGATAGTTGCAACTTAACTTGCATAAAACTGATTCATAATTTTTAAAAATGAATTGATAATGTAAATACTTAAGGGTAATGTAAAATTCTCTAATTCTCTTTATTTCTGTTAAATGTCAATGTTTTGTGTAACTTAATGATTTGGAAAAGATATTTTATTGTTTTATATTAATTAGCATTGTCTAAAACACAAAACCCCTAAAGCCTCCAACATCATTACAGAGTGTTCTATTAAAAAAAAAAAAATTAAAAACATATCCCAAAATGCTTTCATTGTAATCACTGGACTTTGGTAGAAAGAGATTTAGGTCCAATTTGTTAATATCTCCTGTACAGGAGAAATTTCATCCCCACTGAAGGCAGCAACAAAACTCCCAATACTGCAAGTCACTCAATTTTACTGGGTACATGTAGGTGTGTTGTGAGACTGATTTCTTCATGTGAAAATCTCTCTCTTGCCACAATTACTCTTATAGGTAAATATTTTGAGACAACTATTTGTTCGTGTGTAAGAATTGCATAGGAGCAATTTAAAGAAGTCACACGTATTAGATAATATGCAAAAATAGAACATAATGATGAAAAGACATAATCATCTGTACCAAACAGTGACAACCTAAACATTCACAGGTTGTGAACAAGTGCTGTACGCAACATTCTGGCTCCAGAGTACCAAATGTCTTTTTAAAATCCACTCACTTTTACTGTATACCCACTGAAGACAGCAAAAACACAATCTGCAGCTTCATGGACCCCTTGTAGGGTTTCTAACCAGCAAGTACATCCCCTTATAGTCTGAAGATTTGGGTTTGGTCTAGATGAGTAAATATCGCCTGCAGATCTATGGGCATATTTCTAGTGACTCTCCGTAGCAGTTAGTCTTGAGGTGAGCAGAAGCCGCAGCTATAGAGGACTACGTAGAACTAATAAATAACACCTCCTAGCACAAAGCAAAGAAGAAATGAATGGCAAAAGACTAGGTAGACAGTAGGCAGTTTCTGTAAATAGGAAGTACTGGCACACGCAGGGGTTGTATATGTTCCCTATTAATTATTACATCTGTGTGTAAAATGAGCATATACTGTCTTTTCTTTCTAAACTAACTTACCACATGATGTTGTTGTTACCACCTCCATACAAACTATACCTAAACACAAAACTCCAGTGCCTCACTGAAGAGAATATGCATGGTAACAAACAGTCATGGATGTCCCTGTAGGGCCAAAGGAATACGATAGCAGGTTTATGACATGTTCTGCTAAACCATAGTCAGTGTTCATAGCAAAATAAACCAAACTGTAACAGCCTGAATGTTTTCAAATCAGTTGTCATTGTCACTCTCTCTAAGGTGGGAACAAATACCAAAAAAAAAAATCTTCAGAGAGCTGAAAGTGATTTTCACACAACAGCACTAAAGCATCATTAGGGGAATGCCCAGTCGGTGCAAGACCAGAGTTGAACTAAATTGTGAACAGGCGCTAACACCATCATTGTGCAAACAGCAGGGCTGTAAAATAGGCTCCTGCACTTGTTTCAGCAGCTTTCTTGGACTGTCGGTAAGCCACAGCGATGGTGCAATACGCCATCTCAACCCACATGTGCTACTCGAACTAAGATGATGCATCTGATACTGTGACCTGAGAGCTCCATCAGCTCTTGTTACTCAGGTCAAAGTGTAAACAGCATGAGGTGTTGTAACCTTCAGCCTTCTCTGGCCATGTCTCTCTATTCCACATGAGAGCACATGCAACAATCTGCTCTTCCTATGCAAACTAATTGGAGCTCAGAGGTATCCACTGGTTTTCTCGATACTTCTAGTGAGACAAGATTTTTGCTTGCACTGGTTACATTTTCAAATCTACTGGGCTGGCCTACTTAAATTGGGGTTTTTTTTCTCATCACTAGCAAACAGCGCTGGTAGTACATACAATTACACTCAATATCTGCTTCAAACCAATCAAATTTGAAAACGAAGGAAAGATGACGACTTACTTCCCAGAGATGCTGAGTGTTCCTGATGGCTCCTGCTTGAACCTTCTCTGGCAAGAGTAGGACCCCCTGGAAGGGCCCAATCCAGGTTCCCTGCTGGATCCGCTGAGCTGCACAGATGCCGTAGGCCAGGCCAGGCACAGTGCTGGTGCACAGACACACCTCTCGGGGCAGGTCCCGGAGCCACTCGGGGATCTCAGGTGGAGGGGCCGCTGCAGCAGCACTGCTGGTGCCCACCAGACGCCGCAGGGAATGGAGGGGGCCATGCATGGGGCACTCGCCATTGCGGTTGTCAGCGCACATGTCACATCCTGTGGAGCACAGAGTAAAAACGCAATTTCAATATGGTGCCACTGGCCACCGCCATGATAATTGAAAGGTCATGCAGAACTCTACTTTTCCCATCGTTTCATGGCAGCTCAGCGCTCTCACACACTGTGCCCTTCTGCATGTCCCTCAGGATGGTTTTCCTAATCTCATCAAAGCCCTCAATAAGAAATGCCGAAGGCTGAGCAGAAACTCTGCAGACATTTTGCAAGTCTGGTGTGTTCACAGACCTGCCAACAATCACTTATTTTAACACAGTTTTTTAAGATTCATTTTTTGACTAATATAAAGCACATTTAAATCATCCCAGTGTGTTTTGGTGAGGCATTTTAAAACATGGTCATAACACCTTACAAGTCCTCCTCATTTGCCTTACCACAGCTCAGTCCAAGGGGTTAATTGGAACAGAATTTAATTTCATGCTCAGTTTAAATGAACATTTGCTCTACTTTTTACATTAATAGGTGCATGTGTACAGGTCTATTTAGAAAATAAACAAAACAGAACTTCATGAATGACAAATCAGAGGATGCATGAGCATTTACCTTCTTATAGATGAATCTAATCTTGAAATGGTAATTATATAGCAAATATTACTGATTTCTAGCACACATTTGAACACTTTTATTGAATGGGAATGCATGTCCTTTGCCTGTTACATGTAGCTGAGAGTAAGAACAAAAACAGCATGTCCGGTTTTGTGAGCAGCTCCTATGAAAAAGACTAGTTTGTAAAAATGTTGATTTCCCTAACTGTTCTTAATAACAGATGCTGTTTCTCTATTTTGGGAAGAGCCTACTGTGATTTTTCTTTCCTCAGAAAAAAAAAAAAAAAAAAGGTTAAATATTTCCATCACACACCATTTCACATGCCATGAAAGTACAACTTCCAGGAAAATGTTTCATGCTCGGGAAATCCATTTCTTTGGACGTATGTTGAGTTAACATAACAATAAATCTATTGAAATATGTTACTGCCTTCTGCACATTTCACTTACCACAGTAAAGGTTTTCATATAAAATTATTCCAGAAATACAAAGGGAAAACAGTAACTATGCCATAGTATGCATGTAGTAAGTCCTAGATGTTTCCCCTAATAATTTTACACAAGCTACACCCATTCTTACAAAAATAAAGCACGTTATTTGCTGTAGAAGCTGGAGGTTCTTGGTCTAAGCCACAGATTTAGACTTGCTAGATTGCCTGTAACCACAGTTTCAATTCTCAAGAGGACTGACTCAGCTGTTCTTCTTTCCAAGGTGGATATACTATGTATTATGTAGGCCTCTTTACTACAGAGCCTGAAAAGGAGAATCTTCCTCTCTAGTCAGTAAAAGCTGCTAAAAGATAATAAAAGCTGCATTTTCAAAATATGACCTCTATTTGCATTCTCCAGATTTAGACACGCTTTCTAAGCATTATTTGCTGTCATCCTCTTTTAAACTGTACCATACAAAAATTATGCATTCAGAAATATGAAAATATTTTAAAGTTACATGTGGAAGATAATTTCCCTTGAAATTCTTATGACTTCCTTTGAGTCTTGCAGAAAATGCGTGGATCGCTACTCCGTGCTCATCTGCTCAAGTTCTCTACATTAATTACAGATCTTAACAGAAAGCAAGCAAGTGAGCCCCGAGTTGTACATTACTGTGACGGGTGTCCCTGCAGAAGAAGGTCTGCATATGAAATTTGCCCCATGCCATCCCTAACACACCGCACAGTGTCAGCACAGGAGGGCAGAAAAGCCCTTGCCCACACTGCAGCCCACAGGAGCAGCCATAGGGCAAAGCCCTATAGTGGGGACCATGCTGATATTGGGGAAAAAAAAATAAATAAAAGCCTTTGGCTGGAGGGTTAAAGCCTTTTCTTAATAATATAATCCTTGTTGCAAAACGACTCTCCTGTTGGGTTAAGCCACAACTGCAGAGGGGTTTTGTTCACTCAACTACATCAATTAGAGATGGCTGGAGGATGAGATTTGCAGGACCCCAGGGAAAAGATTTCTGGCTGGTCCTGAGAGAAGAATGTTATGCAGCAAATATTCCTACAGTCATTCCCAGGCGTGATGTATAAAAGGCAGCAAGTACATGCTGGAATATTTTTTTATGGTTTTGTTGTTTCCACAGTTGGTTTGGAAAGTGAGGTATAACCACAGCATCTTTTCTTTCCTCTTCAAAACCAGTCATCAAGAACCCCTGTGTTTTTGGCATATCAAAGGATCTCAGGGGCTACATTGGAGTCTGTCATTGGAGATCATACAGGAAAGGATCTAAATATGAAAAAAAACCCATGACCAAAACAACAACAACAACAAAAAACAGGTTGGCATGTGAGTATACTTTAAACAAATTTGGCATTTTACCATGCAAGTTAGAAAGAAAACATCTGACAGGAAAACTGAGGGTTTAAAGAGAAGGAGACATCTAACGATGACGTCAATTAGCACCCGGAGCAGGCCCTTGAATCCAACCTGTTGGCACTGTTTGACCATCTTCAAGACGCATAACTCTCCCCTCAACTACCTGATTATTAATGGCTTTCTTGAAGACAACGTGTCTCTGCAGCAATTTACATTAAACATACTAAGGCATCTTCATGACTCCACTCAGGCAATGTCAGTGTTCATCTCCTGCATCCTGCCACCAGATATGCATAACTTTTCATACATACAACCTTTAGTACCTGACTAAAACAAGGTTTTATTCACTTCATCCTGACAATATACGTACATGAGTGTGGATAAAACATCTTTTTTCTACCCTTTCAAGAAAAATAAATTAAGAAATTCATGAGAAGTATAAACAAACACTGTGTCACTTACTACCCTTACAGAAAGTCACGAATAGTTATATTTATTTTCCACTATCCAAAAACTCTGGTAATGTCTTAATGCTTGGCAGCGGCAGTATCTGATCTCCTGCTGTGTTCCTTTCCCTTTGTCCTGCCAAAGCTGAAAATCTGGAAAATGAAACATCTTCTGAAACCGTTTTGGCTTATGGCTTGTTGAAGAGAAGGAAGAAGTCTGTCTTTAATCCTAAGTAGTACTGAAATTCTTCTCAGTTGCATGCTTTATACATCTATCTTTAGTTTTTATGCTATTGTACAAATAAAATTTAAAAAATATCTTCATAAATGTGATAAGGAATGGAAGGTCTAGTAGATATATTTTACGCTGCCTTGAGTAAAAAGTTACCATGCACCTTTTCCTCTTCCATGACTAACTTTTGTTAGTTGGTTAGTCTGACCGAAGCACACTTTCAATAGTGTTGTAGAACCCTTTTAAAGAGAACCACTGTAAGTAGTGGATAAGTAGAGGATAAGAGAAGGAAATCCTTAATATGAGACAGGTGAAAAAAGGGAGAATTTCAAGACTTGCACACCATCCTGCCTCACAGAAAGGATCAACAGCATTATGTTATTGGATACTGCAAAGTAAGATGTGATACAGTGCACCAACTTGCTTAATAATACACAGAAAATAAGAGGGTTTTTTGAGAGGGAGAGTGTTGTGGTCCACAGACATCATTGGACCCTCCAAACTGGGTCAAAACCATTAAGATCCACACAGGTGTGGGAAGTTCACATAAAAAGGACATAGAGGGACAAATGTGAGCTTTCTAGAGGACTGCCACACAGGACAACAAGGAGGGATATACTGTGCCCTTCCTCCTATTTTGGCCTCAGAGAGCAGCTATGTAAGTACAGGTCTCATCCAAGGACTGCTGAAATTAATACTTCCATTGCCTGTAATAGCATTGGTCAAGCCCCAGATCAAGACAAGAAGAAGCAAGAAATGTGAGAAAATTAAGGGGTTTGCTGAAAATGGAAAAAGCAAAAAAATTACTGTATCCAGAGCAGAGCGTCTCTGATAAAATCAGGAGATATAGAAGGTAAGGTCAGTGGCAATGCTCCATCAAAGGCCCAGGTGCAGCCAGGCTCTTTGGAAGATCAGTTTCTCACTTTATACCTTCATGCTCTATAGATGGGAGGATTAAGGCAAGGAAGAACCAAGAAAAAAAAAATTTCCTAGTGGAGCTGTTTGGTATGGCTCTTTTGGGAGGAGTGCAATATGTTATCGTTTATTTGCCTCCATAAAAATGAACACAGTGTAATGCCAGCACTATAACTCCATGTGAGTACACTCAATAGTACTAAACCAAAGCAAGAAGGAAAGGACACATCATTGCCCCCAAAATATAATTCTAAACACTCTCCAACCTAAATAACATTACTACTGCATATTTTAAAGGAAATTTGAGAAGAGAAAGCTTTTGTCAGTGAAAGGTAGGGTCCAACATAGCGCTTTAACCAGCAAACCAGCTGTAACAATAAATGAAAGAAATATATATTTTTTTTCTCGGCAATAACATGCTTCAAAGGTGCAGTTATACTGGATACCTGCAGTTTGCTGGTATTAAAGAAGTGTGGCCTCTGACCCTCTGCTTCATAATTCACCACAAGCACGCAGGTATCTGGTGTAACTGGCCATCATTTCACACAGTATTACTCGCTTGCCAAGTATAAATCACTGTGGCTGGCGCTGCGTCCCTGGCTGGGCCCGGGTACCCAGCTAAGCGGGAGGCTGGGCTGGGTGAAACAGTGCCCTTTCTTTTCCTGAGGGCTGGAGCTTTGCTAAGGATCATGAGCTCCTCGTGCCTCAGTTTCCTCATCGACGAGCTGATAGCAATCTCTTTTTGTGAAATTAATCGCAGTTCGCCGCAGACTGTCTGACGTGAGGCAGGCTTTCGGGGCGACGAAACACAGATGCGCTTTCTCCCTCGGGTTCCTTTTATTTATTTGTTTATTTACTCTACATACCGGCTGCAGGGAGTAGGACCGAGCCCAGCCGGCTGCCCCAGGGCCGGATCGCGGCGCGGGGCTACGGAGCGGCCACCGGAGGGCGGGAGCCACATAGGGCGCCGGGTCCCGGTCACTTCTGCCCGACCCGTTTCTCCCGGGGCTTTCACCCTCTCGCTCTGCCCCGCCGCGCCCCGCCGGCCGCCCGGTCGGTGCTCCCGCACCGGCGCAAGAGCTGCCGCGGGGTCCGAGCGCCCCGGTCGGGAGTCGGGCGCACCCCGCCCCGGCCCCTCCGAGGAAGGCGGTGTGCGAGGGCCTGCCTGGGCGCCCCGGGGTGGGACAGGGGGTCGGGGAAGCGTCCTGCTTGCGGAGCGGCTTTCGGGTTATTTTTGCGAGGTGGGTGGGGACGGGTTGGGGGAGGAGGGTTTGATTTTCCCTGCCTTCGACTGGAGGTATGAATGAATTAAATTTCCGTGTCAGGTATGAGAAGGGTAGAATATTGTGTGTAGATAAACCTTGCCACCCCGTGCCCCTGAGAGATCCCCATATACAATGTAGAGATGATGAATAGGCTCTGGGAGAGCAGATCGAAGTTCAGTCCGCACCAGCTCCACTCTCTCCTACAAAACTATAGGGCAATTAATTGTGGCTTGTCCCCTCATCCTTCATCTCCTGGTGGCACATATCGATGGAGATTACTGCTGATGGACCATTTTATCACCCTAAATAAACAGTCACCACCTTCTCTAACCTCTATCTAATATATGGCTATCTGCTATGTTTAAGGGTGCTGGGTAACTAATGATGTAAAATAGCTAAATCATACAGGTTACCAGCAGTCTAGAGAAAAAAATCCAAATGTTCACCACACCGATCCAGTCCACAGCGTGTTATATATACGCTGTCTACCCGTAAATTGAACGGGAAGATGCGCGCAAACCGCTTGCTTGCGTGACACTTTAGTTTTACACAGCATATTTATTACAGTGGCAGGTTGGCTCTTCCTGGTAAAGGTAGAGGACTCGTAGACTTCTCACTGGGAAAGCCTCTCCCCAGCAGCGAGGGGCAAGCCTACACGGCAGCAAGCCGGCCCCGCACCCCCCAAACTCAGCCTAGGAGATCTCCGCGCGGCGCAAGCGCCCCTCCCCCAGCGCCCAGAAATACCCTCATCCTTCCAGATTCAGAGAAGGGAAGAAAACCGTCCACAGCCGCCTGCCACATTATCAGGGTTTTAACATAATCCCTTTTACTTCCCTGAGAGTAAAGACTTCAGGGCCCTATATGGGGGGGGTGTCTTTTTTAAAAAAAATTATTTATTTTTTTCTTTTTTTCCCTAACTAAATGCCTTTCCGTTTAAAACGATTACATATAGACACTTAACCCACAGCTCTTTGGTGGCTCTCGCCCCCCTCCCTCGCCCAAGACCGTGCCATATTCATTGATATTCGACGATCAAGGCGTGTGTCTATGTGGAAACTGTCGCCCATCCATCTTCCCTCGGCGGCCGCCCGGCGCCGGGCCGGGCGCTGGGGAGCTGGGCCTGGCGGGATGTCGGACAGCCGGGACCACCGCAACCCTCGGGCTTTCCCGCCGCGGAGGCGGCCACGCCACCGCCCCCCCGGGAGCCACCCGCTCGCCCTCTCGCCTCCCCGGTGCCGCGGAGAGCGGCCGAAGGCATCGGCGGAATTCGCAGGCGCCTGTACCGAGCGGGTGAGCCCGCGGGTGGGTGCTGCCAGGGGAGTGCGGCGGACGCGGTTTGCGCGGCAGAGGAAAGGGATGCTCGGGGATGGGGGCGCGGGGAAGAGGGGATGTTTAGGAAAGAAGAGAAACCGGAGCATTCGCTTGGTTCGCGAAGGAGGTTCACGTAAGATTAAAACCCGAGAAATAGCCAGCAGCCCGGGGCCTGCCGCCAACGGCGAACCGGCGGGCTGCGGTCGGGGGAGGCCGAGGCGGCAGCCCTGTGCCCAGCCCCCGGGGACGGATCGGCCCCTGGGGATGGATGGGTGTCTCTCTGCCAGGCTGGGTAGAGGCCGGTTTATCAGTCTCAGAGATGCGGTGAGGCTGTCCGGAACTGGAAGTACAGCAAGCAAATATAACTCGAACTGAAGTCGATCACTCCCCAACCTCACCCACAACCCTACCTTCTTTCTCTCAAAGGGGCACCTCCGCTGCAGAACGCGGAGCGAGGGATGGAGTCAAAGTGGCTGAAAATTCCGCCTGCCCACGGAGTCCTTGCGTGACTCCGAGGCACTCGGGGAGCTGCGCAGGAGTAACCCAGGCCGGTGCCCCGCAGCTTGCTATGCTGCGCCTCTGATCGTGCGAGAAGCGGAGTGCGTGGTACGGCACGGACTCTCCGTACTATTTCCGCACTTACAGTTCGCTTTTTTCTTTATTTTTAAGAACGAGTTGCCCAAAGCAAAGGCATCTGGTCCCAGAAGGCTGAAAACTCGGTTTAAAAGGTTTGCTCACAGACAACGGCTGGAGCGAAAGTCGCCTTGTAAACAAGTTCAATGATAAGATTTTTTAGATTTCTCTGTGGAAAAAAAAAAAGGAAGAGACCGTAATGGCAGCAGCCTGCCCTGTCCTTCAGACGGAGAGCGGTGCCTGGTCCCAGCCGGACGCGATTCACGAGCGTCTTTTCTGCCATCGACCCGTTTGCTCTCTCGAATCCACCTTTAATAATCGTAGTTGGGAAAGAAGTATACAGACTTCGCCTGCGACTCTGTGGCGTGCTATTATTCCACTCACTCCTTAAAAATTCTCCCTCCGAATCGCTTTTTTATCTTCCTGTCTCTTTTTAAAACCTTTATCTTTCAGATTTACAGAGCTGCTCCAAGAAGTAAAACATGTATTGTCTGAACGGTTCGGTTGGCGATTAAAAGTGCATTTCAGATTCCATTAAGTGCCTGTAATTTAAGAGATCACGCTTTCTGCACCCGACAATAGAAAATACACTAACACTTTTCACTATGGATAAAACTAAGGACGAGGAAGTCGGTCAAAGCAAAGTCGGTATCCAATATAGAAAGATTTGCAATGTTAAGAAGCGGGGGGAAATCTCCACTAGACTCAGAGTCAGCTTTCCCCTCGTTCTTGAAGACATACGCACAATGATTAAGATTATGCTAGCATCCACGCAGTTTAATTAATACACAACAGAGTTTCATGGAAACTTGAAAAACAAACTCCGCATCTGAAATGAAATTAAACGAATCCACACTTTGCTTGGGCACGTGCTTTCGGATGGCTGGTTTGGGATATCGTTTATCTGTTCAGCAGCCTTCCTTAAACAGACATTTTGGGGGGCAGAAGGACAACAAAAATGAAAAATTTAAGAAACCTTAGGATAAGAGAGGGTGTTTGAAGCAATGGGAAAAAACGCACACGCTGAAGCCATGTTCCCGTGTTTTAACAGGGACAGATCCGTGTTCCCTGAATGTTAGTAATAAATCTGATTAATTAATATAGTTCATCTAGTTATTTTCACCCCCTTAATTTTCTCGGCAGTGTAGCATCGACAGATACAGGAACAAAAGACAGATAGAACCAAATTCTTAAATCACAAACTTCTAGTTGATACAGATGTTTAATAATAGGGTGCCTTTCTCTCCCTGCCCGCCCCCCCCCCCCCCCCAAAAAAAAATCTCTGTAATTGGCGACAGCAGTATTAAACGTTTTCTAACCACAAAGTCCTAAACGAATTGACACTCAGGCAGACGACCTTTTTCATATAGAAAAACAGCTTTTCTTATTAAATGGCCACGTCATACTTTCCCACGAGGGTGAAAACTAAAACCAGCGGCTTGTTAACGAGGTCTGAAAGGAAAACCATACTCCGAGATAAGAGGGAGGAAAACTTTGCCCTAGTCCACCTGATGAAACCTGCAACTTTTCCCCTGCCCAGCTCGGAGGAGTAATTGATTTCTGGGTATTCAGCGAAGCCCGGGCTTTCCAGGCAGGAATTGAGCGAGACAAGCAAGGCGATAAAGGACCAACTTTACAGCAAGTTGATCTGAACCATTTCTGAATCCATTTTCCTAAGCACACCCCCGAGAGATATCTACCCCCCACAGCAGCCTTCCCCGTGAAGTGTGCCTTCCAGGGAAGGACCTGGGTCTCAGACAAGAAAAGCCATTACCGAGAGGCTACCGCCCGCCTCCCGAAAGCACTGAGAACAACGCAAAAGCAGCTCAAAGGAGGGAAGGGCAGGGCGAAGGATGCTCCTCATGGAGAGGTGCAGGCACCGACTGCGGTCACCAGCTTGGGGCGTCCCTAGTCTGGGCCTGGTGCGGAGAGAGGCGGAAGATGGGCGGTCGAGGACTGCGAGAAGGGGCACGATACGTACGGTTGTTGGGGTCACTGGTGTGCTGGTTCAAGGGGATGATCTCCATGCGCTGTTGCCCGTACAGGTAGTAGTCCAGCTCCTCGGCCGTGCACCGGAACCGAGCGGCAGCGCGCTCGCCGCATTTGCTGCCGCCGCTGCCGGCCCCGCACAAGTCCTTGCCCTGCAAGGGAGCGGGCGCTCCCCCGGCCGAGGGCTCGGAGCTCTGCAGCGGTCCGAAGACCGGGAGCTGGGACACAGGCAGACAGGTCAAGCCGGCCAGGGAAGCGGCCGCCGCAGCGACGCAGGAGGAGGTAGAGGAGGAAGACGGAGTGGACGAGGAAGAGGAGGAGGAGGCGGAGGAGAGCGAGGCCGGGCGCTGGCGTAGGCTGTCAGCTGAAGGATCGGCTCTCTCGGGCGGCTGGAGCTGGGCGAGGGTCCCACTGCTCTTGAGCTGGCTGCTCTGAGGGAAAAGCTGCTGCCAGTGCTGCAGATAAGCGGGATCCACCTTCAGGAACGCGGATCCGCCGGGATCGCCGGGCTTCAGCATTGCGCTGCCTGTGGAGCGGAGAGGAAAGGGAGAGCAGACGTGAGATGCCCGCCCCGGCCGGGCCGCCCCGACTTCGCGGCGCTCTCCACGCTCGGACACGGCGGCCCACGCATGGGCCCCCTCGCGTCAGCTGTCCGGGATCGGCAGGGAGACCATTCCCGTCCCGCTTGCCTGCCCGGGACAGGCTTGGCAGGAGAAAGCCTCGGCCCGAAGGGCTCCAGAGCGGACATGCAAGAAACGCGCTGGCCGGGGTGACAAAGCTTTCCTCTTACCCCCGCCGCCTCCCCCGGGGCGTGGGCAGGACGAGGGCGGCGGCGGGATGCTCCTCACTCCCGCGGCCGGAGAGCCCGCCGGCCCCGAAAGGCACGCTGCTCACCCTGTCCCCGGCGCACTCAGTGTCTTTCCCTTTCATTCCCTTCCCTCTCTCCGCTGGACCAAACGACTCTCAAAGTTGACAACGAGGAGGAGGAAGAGGAGGAAACTTCAGTTCCGCGCACACACGCTGCGTGTCTTCTCTCCAGCTGCTCCGGCTTTCCACGCTAGCGTTTATAGGAGGACAGGGCCCCGCAGTACCCTACCCCGGGCGAAGGAACCTCGCCGCGGCCTCTTCTGGGCTGGCTGTGCCGGGCACGACGGAGAGGCCGGGGCCGCGCCCCGCCCGGCGCCCCGACCCGGAGCTGCCTTACCTGAGTGCGGTGCGTCGGAGCGGCTGCTGCGTGGTCGGCGTGAGGAGGAGTAGGCAGCCCTGGGAACCTTCGAGACGGAGGAGGGTTGAAAGGAGAGACTTTTCAGGTCTTTGTCCACGGGGCTGCAGAGTGATACTGCTCCAGGTGCCGGGAACCGGCGGGCCGGCTAACTCCGAGCCGCCGGGCTCCCTCTGCCGCGGCTGCGCATCGCAGTCGCGCCTGGGCTCTTTGCTCGGCTCTGGCAGACTCCGGGCTAAACACGTGGGTTTTACGACAGCGCAAAATACAAGTGTGTGTGATGTGTACGAGAGGGAGGGGAGGGAGCGGGAAGTCACTAGCGAGCCTGAGCGCAAAGCCTTTTTTTTTTGGCAACTTCCCCCACTTTGTTCCTTGCTCAACTTTTAAAGGTGTCCCTTTCTTTCCTGCCCTCCTCCGCCCCTCCTTCCTTCCCTCCCTTTCTCTCGCTCTCTCCCTCCCCAGCTCCAGGAACTAGGCGCCCCGGGAAGAGCTGGGCTGTTATTCTGCAGGAAGGGGAGCAACGCAGACCCGAGCAGAATCCGCGCCGCTGCGCGGTCTCCAGCGCCGGCCCAAGCCAGTGGGCACCTAGAACCCTGCCAGGCGGCCGGCAGCCATGGCCTTGACTCACTTGCCTTTTGCCCCTCGGGGGCTAAAGTGGATTTTAAAGGCCTTCCTGAACCGTTAAACTGTCCTGACACTGTCGCACCTACTTAACAAAGTCTCCTGGGATGAACTGCCTCCCGTTTCCCCTCGGCTACCTGAGACCTGTCCCTGGAGGTCCCAACGCAGACAAGGGGACTCATCGCCCTAGAATTTCTTTCTCCTCAGACCTTGTCCCCTCCAGCACCAGAACGTCTCTCTCTTGCGCTCTGTACTCGGTTACAGTACCGAGCACGAAGTATGCAGGCGGAGATGCAACCTGTGGCGAGAAACTTCTCATCTCTAGCGACTTTTTCTCTTCACTATGCTTAAATACTGTGTTTTTCTGCCCTGCTACTCGATTGTTGAGCTCACATACCAGTGAGTATTTAACAGGTTTTTTGAGCTTCTTTCCTGCACCGTATGAAAAACTAGACGAGAACTATAATCTCTAACGTATATAGCGTGTACATTGTATCCCACGCGTTGAAGACGAAATACTTACGCAAAGTGTTTATGTCATCAGAACATCTCTCTAATGTCGGTAAAGCCCCCATTGTCAGGTGTCACGCTGCCACTAAGCGCACGCTTGCTTACAAACATAACGTGTACGCCTCTTAACTTCTTTTGCCATTCTCCCCACCCTGTTTCTAGTTTATTTCTTTCCCACCGTTCATTCTCGCAGAGCATGGGAAATCTGCTGCTGTTTAGACTTTGTCTGTGTCTAAGGCAGGACATTTTAACACAAATTTGAACAGGACTGGGGCAAAAAATGTTTTGACTGGCGTCATTTTGACAAGGTCATCCGTCATTTGCTGTATAGATTGATAACACCTAAGTTAAGGGCAAACACGAGTCGGAAAAAACCCTTGATTTTTATGGGTTATAAAGTTGTCTATACAAACCTTCTTTATGTCTTTGATCAATTCCATTGTGCAACATATAATGAATTTCCAGTCCTCTCGCTCTATTAATCCACTTTCTGAAGTGCTGAAATACTGCCGTTCAGCTGAGGGAGAGAGGTGTCGGCGGGAGCCTGTTCGCACGCTGGCCGGCGTGCGCATAGCGCCTTGTTGGGCACGATCATCTGCGAATGGGCGCGCTTGGGTTTCTCTGTTTTCACTGCATTAATACAGAGTCTCGTCCTTGGCCAGCTTCTTTCTGGCCACAATTTAATTCCGCCCTTTCTGACGAGTCACTTTTTAAAAAATGTGTCCCTCTGCTTTGTTGTTGTTTGCCTCGCCGGACATCTTTTAAAAATACTGAATTGCTTTTAGTGGCAGCTATGTCTAAAAATTCGTTTCTCGCTAGAAAAATGTGATGAAGTGGGGGAAAGCTCCTAGCTAATGGGCTTAAGTACATTGTCAATATCTTCACTTGCCTTGAGTTGTTAACACAAATATTCTATGCGGGTTCATATTAGGAGGACTTTAATCTGCTACTGTGGGGTTTTTCTCAGCTAGAAAAGTAACCGGTGTTACTTTACGAGCGACCAGGGTGGCACAATAAAATTTATAGAGCCTCTGACACTTTGGGACCCAGCCTAACCGCAGGAAAGAGGAAGAAGTACAAGGGTCGCCAGTTTCTCCCGTCCTCAGGGCCGGGCGGGCAGCGGGAGATGGCGGCGCGGGCAGCGGGCGGCCGGCGGGAGGGAGCCGGTCCCCGCGGGCAGCCCGGCCCCGCGGCCGCTGGCCGTTCCCGCAGGTCCGGGGCGCTGCGGCCAGGCAGCACCGGCCGGCGCTCCCTGACACTCAGGCAGGGGCGGCGAGGGCCGGCGGACACGGTGAACCTCGTCGTTTGTCTTTTTTCTCCTTAACGACAAGCAGCCTGGCTGCGCCGGACTCACTGGGGAAGGGGGAGAGCGACCGCGGGGAAGATCCGTGAGCAGCGGGGCAGCTCCGGTGCCCAGCTGGGAGAGCGCTGCTGTCTGCACCGCCGGGCTGGCGAGGAAGAGGGCAACGTGTCCAAACAGGACAGAAAAGGGCTCAGGTCCCAGCCTCTCCAAAATACCACCGCTCTCGGCCCCTTCAGGCCCTCGGGAAGAGCACAACTGGAAGATCTGCGACCAGGGTTATCGGCCCCCGAACCTGCCGCTCCCCGGGATGGCTTTAGCTAACCCTGACCTCTGGTCTCGCTTCCCCAGGCACAGCGGTTTGTGCGCGTCCCTCGTCTCCCCCCAGTTTGTCTATGGTCTATTTGTTACTACTGTTTGTGGTTTGTTTTTTGTTCGGTTGGTTTGTGTGCGTGTGCGTGGGGTTTTTTTAATTATTTTTTTTCCTC
This sequence comes from Caloenas nicobarica, assembly GCF_036013445.1. Lineage (NCBI taxonomy): Eukaryota > Metazoa > Chordata > Aves > Columbiformes > Columbidae > Caloenas > Caloenas nicobarica. The sequence continues at coordinate 33,048,263 of NC_088284.1, forward strand.
CTGGATGTGACTTCTGTCTGTAAAGATACAGGACAAAAAATTAGTTTTTAACCACTGCCTCCTTCTTTCCCTTCTCTCAGGCTTTTTCGTTATTTAGAGGATGAGCACTGAAACAAATCACATTGACCGTTTAGAAAGCGATCAAACCTTTATAAAAATCCATCGCCTACGAATCGATTGGTAAATATTTGCTAGGAATTTGTTCAAAAGAAACAAATAAGGAGGGTAAGTGTATTAAATGCAAAGGGGGAGCACGGTGGTGTTTTTCTTCATTGATTAATGACCTCTAAAATAAAACAAGCGGGAAGAGGAGCCGAGATCGATAAATTAACTACCCAAATTCATCATTTTCCCTGCGATTTTTGTTTGTTTGTTTGTATTTTGTTTTGTAAATATCCCCTAGGAAGGATACCGGTTTCATTAGACTGGAAGGTTTTATTTTAGGCTGGTGGTAGAAAAGGGAGCTAAACCCTTTTAGGAAGGGATTGAATCGGGGACACCCTATCTGATTTCGTTTGACACATAATTAAAAAGTTTGCCTTTCATATTAATTAATTCTCCTGATCTGGGGAAGACAAATGGTCGGTTACCTCTGACAGGAGTCCGATAAAGGATTCAGCAGCTTTCCTTCTTGCCCTAGGCATCTCCTCATTCCAGTTTTAAGGTCATGAGCGGCTGAGTTAATAATTCATTAATATAGACATTTATTCAGATGGGATTCACGGGGATTCGCGCTCTCCTACATCTCACCGTTTGGATTTAGTCTCCCCCGAAGAGAAGAAGAGGGGGAGGAGAAGGAATGGAAGACTTTACACAATGTACGGACCTATTTCTTCACACGTGGTTAAAACGTGGTAACCCCAGAGAGAACCCGCCCGGGGCATGTCAGCCCAGCCGCCAGAGCCCCGCTCGGCTGGTCGGCCCCGGCGCTGGTCCCGGCCCCGGCGCTGGTCCCGGCCCCGGCGCTGCGCGCCCGCCGCTACCGAGCCGGGTCGCGCCCCGGGTCTCCCCGGGCAGCGCCGGGCGAAGGGGCTGCCTGGAGGCACTCGCCACCTCCTGAGCGTTTCCTGAACCGAAGCCAGGCACTTCCCTCCCCTTTCTCCATCCCCGGAATTGGAAAGCAACCAACGCATGGCAAGAATGGGTAAAACTGACCCAAAAAGCTGCTTTCTCCTACGCCTGCCCCTCACTGGCAGCACGCCCCTAGGGTCAGGCAAGGGGTGTGGAGCGGAAGGGGCTGCGTCGTGCCAGCAGTGACAGACACCGTGGGTCGGGACAGGGCCGAGGGAGGGGATGCTGCCCTCGAAAGCCCGCAGGTCGGACGGCGGTGTGCCGAGCTTCCTCCGCACCTCAGCCGTCCGTCGCGCCCCAGCCGTCCGTCGCGCCCCCGGCGCAGGCGGCTCAGCCCCGCGGCAGCGCTGCCAGGTGCCGCAGCACGCCCCTGCGCTGGGGCTGGCTCCCCCCGTGAGAAACGCCCGGGAGCAGAAGGGTGAGACCCCGCGGGAGGAGCCGCGGCCGCGGGGTCGGTGCCGGCCTGGAGGCGCTGCGGTGAGCGCTCGCTCCCCGCCGGGGCCGTGGGCCCTGCAGCGGCCGGGAGGGGCCCCAGGGGGCGCCCGCGCCCCCGCCGGCGGGGCGAAGCCTGGAGAGAGGAGCCCCGGGGCCGGAGGTCGCTCCCGGCGCCGCCGCTGCGAAGCACCCGCGGCGGGACGGCAACCCGAGGGGCTCAGGGGGTCAGGTCGGGGCTGCCCCCGGTGTGGAGCAGCCGCGGCCCCGTTGCCGTCTCTCTGGGGGGGCTGATGTGAGGCAGAGCCGGGGAAGTGCTGGTCCCTGGCTGAGTCCTGTCTGGGGGATGATGTGGTCCCTCAAAAAAGGGCATTGAGATGCTCCCTTGGGAGCAGGCAGCAAGAGAGTGGCCGAGGAGGTCTGCTGCAGGCCACTGCTTCGGGGAAAACAGAAAGCACCTGGCCACATGAACAGGACTGAGATTATGAAATGATTTGGCAATGGCCACCAAGCAGATGCCAGCCAGATGCATAACGACTTTCTGACACTATTGACCTGATACGGATGTGAACTAGTGACCTTTGAGGTGAAATGCTCTATAGACTATTACCAATTCCCCAAGCCACCAAATCCCCCTCACAGACAGATTTAAATATTTATGTCCATCAACAAAACGAACTCTGCTCGAAGCAAGGCACACTGTAGATGGGATGAGAAAAGGAATTACTCAGTTGCAAAGGCCAAGGAAAAATAAATCTAGTCAGGATATAAATAAAGTTGAACTTAAACATGCCAAATTTGGGTTAATTTCATTCCTACTTCCACGCACAACCCGTCTGAAAGTATTCTCCAATATTTGAGAATTAAATTAACTATTCAAATATAGTTGGTTACTTTTATTTTCTTTTTCTTGTCTGTTTGTTATGTTTGGGGTTTTTTTGTTGTTGTTCGTTTGTTTTGGTTTTGGGTTTTTATTTTTATTTTTTGTTAAACCAGAACCACAGTTTGCTCTATGATGCAGTATATGAAGACAGCTTTCCAGGTAGGATTATACAATTTGAAACCCATTCTCTGGGTGATAACAAGAAAACAAGATTAACAGGCAGAATACTTGAAGCACATCTTACATCTCTAAGCACAGTTTTTGTGACTTTCTGATTCCTGCATGCCTAAGTGCACACTTTTACTGCGTATTTCACTCACATAGTTTCAGAAATAGTGTAGGGAGCACTCTGAAAGGCAGACCTCCTTCACAAGCCCTAGTATCAAGCTTTCCAAACCCAAGCGACTCAACAATTTGAATGCTTAGGCAACACTGGGTGACTACTTTGAACAGCTAACCATAGAGAGTTTTCCTGTACTTTACCTAAAAATAGCTCTCATAAATATGGAATCTATTAAATATGATTGTTTGCATGTGACATGAAAATGATAAGGTCTGGACAAAACTCAAGAATAGTAGCATTTCAATGGTTAGTATTGTCGTGGGAATGCCACAGTTTTACCATAATGTTTGCAGAAATAAACGGAGACTATGTGGTTCTCTTCCAATTTTGGCTTAGCATCATAATAATGACTTAATATTTTTTACCAGAAAAAAAATATTAAAACCTCACAATTTATGTTTCCCACTTAACAGCATTTTCACAACACATACTTCCATAACAGATTTTTCTAGGCCTGCACCCTGCTAGTTTTTCCTTCTCCCCTCCTGCTCCCCACCCCCCCCTTTTTTTTTTTATTCGTACATGACCAGTGAATCTATTGATGGGGAAAGGAAAAGACTGACAGCCCCAGGGAACAACAGTTCACAGCAAGGGCTGTGTATTCCTTTACCTTGTGTACTATGTGGTAAAAGGCTGCAAGAACATGTCTGAAATACCTGCACTGCTAATGTTCTTTATTTTTTGCTGGGCTACATGTGGTAGATTATATTTTTGCTTAAAACGAGCCCATAAGTGGAACTTACTTCAGTAAGCCAAATTCTGGAATAAAAGTGTTCATTCTATTATCATTATTCAGGAGTAGCTGTTTCAGTAAACTTCCATATGTAGCAAAGGATCTGGGGAGAGGGTAATAGCTCTTTTGGAAGAGTTATGTGGTGTATACTGTGCATATTGTAAAACATGTCTGGTCATAGCTTTAGCACTAAGTAGGAAACTTTAAGCTGCTACAACAGTATTAATAAATAGTACCTCGTGACCAATGGAGTTTACTAGGTAAACTGAACAGCATATAAAGATGAACTCTTAAGGAGGCATATCTAAATCAACAGTTTAAATAACTAAGGAACTACAGTACAATTCTTCTCACTCTGCAATAGTTGCTTTAGTTCAATTTCTGATGCTTCAGCAGACAAATGTTTGTTTCAGTTCTTTAGACGGTTAAGTACTTCCCATAATGTTATCTAGTTCTATGCATTCATGGCAACTGAATTCCAGAATTGAATCCAGAAATACAGCAGCTCAAAGAATAAATGACAGAGATAAAACAATTGGCTTTTCAATAGAGAGCAATTTTCTACAGCATGGCTTACTTTCTGACATCCTCCAGTATGAATTATTCATAGCAAGGGAGCGAAAATCAAAACAGTTGATGTATGGAAATATATGGAACAACCACACACCTTAGGCTAGAAACCTGCCTAAGCATCCCATTGTGAAATTCTGCACTCTTCTAACAGCAAGCAGTTTTTCTAGTTTTCTGTGTGCCTTCTGACAACCAAACTGGCCTCATTTCACCTTGTGCATCTGTGCAAATCTACACTGGGAGCTCGCTCCTTTGTTTGGAGGAAACAAGTAGGCCCTCTGTATCCCGTCACAGATACTTAGCCTCCATCCAGCTGAACAGACAATAAAAAAAGACAACCCTAAGTCCCAGAGCTCTTAGAGATACATGATTTTGTGAGCTATCCCACATTTTGGCTGGAACAGGTTAGGTGTTCTGCTACGCTGGCCATGCAATACTGATTCTTGGGTTTAGAAAGAAAATATAGAAAGCACAGGCTGTAAATCAACACTTTGGTCACTGAGTTCAGTGCACTGCCATCGCAGGCAACTGTGGAATAGCAGTTAAGTCCAAGATGTTTTTTTAAAAATTGTTTATTTCTATTGTATGCTGTAAGAGATCTACCGTCTTCTGCTTCCCCCCAAAATACAATAACAAACTTGAGACTTTCAGTAGAAAAGTAAAAAAAAAAAAAAAAAAAAAAAAAAATATATATATATATACACAGAATACGATGTACCATAGGTTAAGAAATGGAAAGACAAGACATGATATGGGCCTCTGCACTGGAAAAGGAATTGGTCAAATGAAAGTACCTAGGGAATCCCAGAAAGAGAATACCACACACAGAGCAGAGGAAATCAAAATGTTTCCAGGAGCCACTGATAACCACAGGGAAAGGTTCCACTAGACCAAAATGTAGTATTCAGTTTTATCTCAAACATAAGAAAGTCTTGACCAGATAAAATGGAGAACTCTCCAAGATACTAAGCACATTAGTGCACCCATAGCAATTCCTGATGCTTGAAAGACAGACAAACACAGATAATTTATCAGAACACAATTGTGCATTGAGGTAGTAGAAAAAACAAGGCAAGCCACCCCATTACAGAATATATAGATACAATGGAAGGATGAAGGAAGTGGAAGCCAGCCTATAGCAGCTGGGATGGCAGTTTGGAACAACCATTGAGGAAAATGAAGTGTTAAGCTGATTCTTATGACAAGCGACAAAACTTCATCTAACTTCTTGACAACAAAATATGCAGGAAAGCAGCAGTGACTGAGGCATTGGCTATCTGACCCCTGCTGTACAAATTGCCTACAGAACAGGTAGTGGCTACAAGGGGTAGAAGGAACTTGACCAGAAGGTGAGGACTCAGATGGCATTCACTGCTCTCCGTGTGGGTGACTGGGAGAAACAGCATGAACAAAAGTTCAAGTTTCTGCCTGATGACCACTGTAGACAAATCTCTCACCTTTAATACGTATCAGAGCCACTGGTTAAACCATATTCACTTGCAAGAGTGTCAAATCTAGACATGATTCATCCCTTGCAGCCACTGCTGTGATCACAAGACTTTCCAAAAGTTCCTCCCCAAAGCCAAGAACAAACCTTGAAATGCTGTTCCTCCCATACTCCACTTCTGGTGCACAAACAGTTCCTTTAGCAACATATACAGGATAGCTTCCTCCACTTAATTCCCAAAGGATTGCTGCTTTTATTCCATTGAGAGAACCCCACTACAAAGATCTTAAGACACATTGTTAAAACCTTTGCAATAGCATAGACTGAAGGTCTGGAGTCTGCAAACTACGGAATTTGATTTTCTGATGTTCTTTTATGTTGGTTATTTAATTTACAGTATGAGAAAGTGCACTTTAAAACAGGTTCAGTGATTTATGCAGGACATTTACAGGACAACACGTAAGTAGTAAGGTACAGGTGTTTCATATTTTGGTAACTTAACCACACTATTATACTTTCACATTGGTATTTGTTCTTACAGCATAAGATGGTATTGTCCTAAAATAACTTATCACAAGTCTTCTGAAGCTTGCAATCTTCAGACAGAAGCAGGAAAGGGAACCACATCCTTATTCAGTCTGTTATCAGCTAGACTAATGCAAAATACATTCAGAGGCAGTTTAATTTAAAAGACCTCCCACACTATTTGTTGTGCTGGCTGAACATGCTGAAATTTTTAGCTGTCAGGTGACAAAAATAAACTGCAGTTGGCAATTTCTTCACACATGCAGCTACATTGAGAAGAAATTCCCTTTGTATGCTCTTTATGTGACACTCAAGGCTGTGTCACACGCAGCTTGTGTCACATAAAGATGGGTCCAGGAGGAACTTGCAAAATTACCCTTACCATTCTACCAGAAAGGTGTTTGGGATAACTTTAAGATTTTTTTCTCTAACAAAAGGTCTCCTAAACAGAATGTGATTAGTGCTAAACTTGAAAATTTTGTTATTGCTGTCCTATTTTAGGCTAATCAGTCATATTAATGGATTTATTATTTTATTGTAAAGCTCTTGGTAAGGACTATTGTTTCCACCAGAGCCTTTATGATTTCAAATTTTCCAAATGTTAATATTTTCAGCCTATTACATTTATATTTCTAGGGAATATTAAAAAAAGTCAAAGCCATGTTGCCAATATAATGGATTGTTAGGTACGTAAATGACAAGTTCAACAGAGTTTTTTCAAAAGTTAAATTAATCATTACTTGTGTTGCTTCTTCTCAGACATACAAACCCAGTTTAGAGTTCTTAAATATGTATGGATTACTGTGCTATTTATCTGAAATGTATTCATAACATTCTGGAACGTTATCACTACTTTTGATATGAACCCACCCATTTCTCTGTTAGAACAGACTTTTAATGCATGTCAGGTCAGTCAATTAACCTACTGTCCTCTGACATCCAAAATCTTCTACGTTTCAGAATAATTTCCTGTCTATTCTGCACCTACATGGACTATTAAAACAATCCATCCACTTCAACACAACGGCACTACTTAAGATAAAATGCCCTAAAACACACTGATAACATTAAAACATTAACGGTTACTTAGCTTATACTATTTAATTACTTACAGTGAAAGTGGGCTTCATTACAGAGATGAAACAAACTGATTCACCATGCAAATCCAACCTAATCTAAACAACAACCTGTGCTAATCATCTAAATTAACCCTACAATATTTTTAAAGTTCGGACTGATTCTACCAAGAAATTAAGTTTACTTTCTCTTTTGCCAGGTTGCTGTCCTTTCTGTTCCTGAAGAGCAGAGTCTAGTTACATCTCGAGGAGGTGAGGCAGGTACACTCCTGATGTTACTCTTCTGCTCTGTTAAACTTCCCGCTCCCTGAGTAACCCCTGGCATGTATCTTTCAAAATGTATACTTCCTGCCATTTTGGCTGTTATTTGGGTTGTCCACCATGCAGTCTTGCTCTTTGTGGAACTTCCTGAGAGTTCTTCAGATTTGCAAAAAAATCACAGAAGAGCAGAGGCGGAAGAGCTGAGTAGATAACAAGAGAGCCCAGAGACACTTCTTTCAGAAATAAGCATCAGGAAATGTAAAGATATTTTATATGTATAGATACAAAGATATAAGTCATATACAGAAAAAAAAAGTACAGATGATGTTTTTCTGAGCCCCTCTTAGTTCTTTCAGGCTGTAAAGCCTCAAAACAAAGACTTTACAGATTTGACATAGAACTGCAACATTAGACTCCCTTCAGTGCATGCAGAACAATGTAAGTAGTACGGACCATAAAAAATGTCATATTTAAGCATTTATTTTATGATTATATAAATAGTTCCAAAGCAAAATTACTAGGGCTGGAAGGTAGCATGTTAAGTGAAGACAAAAAATGCACTTTGAGAAAATCCCTTACTACATAGTTTCTTATTTTTTATTTAACTTTTTGGTAATCAAGAGTAAAGAACAATAAGAATGGGTGAAATTTGATGCCATCAGCACATCCCAAGTGCCACTGATTTCAGCAGGACAAGTGCTATAACAAACACTATGAGGCACTCAAGAGTACAAAGCTTCCATTTTTAAATCAATGACTTGTCATCCATCTTACCATTGCTAAAAAACACTGAAGATTTGCATGCTTTGAGCACATACTTCAGACAAAAGCAGTAAGAATAATTTTAATATAGATTTATGGCATGGCTAAAGACTACAATAATTCTCTTGAATAGTCATTTGGATGGAAAACAGTTCCTCAGCCAAAACGATACGGCCTGAAGAAATGAGAGAATCATTATTACTTCTTTTACATTTTGCCTAACCATGTACAAAAGGTGATAACATTCACAGACTGAATTCAGAATAACTTAAGAACCTCTTTCAGGTTCAGCAGAATTCAGTTTTTCTACAAAACCTTTGAAGAAGACAACATTCAAAGACACAATTTTCAGAGTGTATCTTCCATGGTGTGCACTTAATGGCTACTTTCTGTAATATTTTTTTTATAAAAGAGAGTTTTCCAGAAAGAGAAATGATATGCTGATGTGTGTGTAGGCAACATAGCATTCCCTGAGTACAATTTGAACTTGAGTCACAAAAAACTTAACGCCATTCATTTCTGCTAAAATCTGCACATACATACAGATACATAATTCTGGAAATTCATCTGATGGCTTTGTAATATGCTACCTTTGTATCTTAAGAAGTAGATTGCAAAGCAAGAGGGGGTCAGTCAAAAGAAGTAGACTCTGCATAAAACCGAGTATGATACTGAATTTATTAGACCTGGTTTATTATTTACTAGAATTTTGGAACATATTTTCACTTGAAAAATGACCAAGGTATATACCTGAGAAAAAAACCTAGTTAATTAAATGTAGTCACCTACTAGCTTGAATAAGCATATGGAACATATCACGAAAAAAATATTGTTAAGCATACTTAATTTCAGCTTACTCAGTGGGAAGCTTACACTGTATTGAAAACAGCTCCTAAGCCTTTTGCACCAAGACTGGTTCAATTGTATCTGTCTAAAATCAAAGTGTGAGAGTGGTCAGTGAAGTGACTACACAAAAATTGTACCTTCCAACAGCTTTACTTCTGGTCTGCTTTGAGTCATAGCTGCTTTTCCTTCTTCTGTTTTTCTGTGACCGAAACATATTTTTTACCATTTTTAATTCCTGGTTGTGCAAAATCAACACATCTGTTGGAGAATAAGCTAGATACTTTTCCATTTGTATAAAATAAGCAGATTTATTAGCTAACCTCAGATTCTTTAATCTTTATTATCTGTGATATGGTGTGACCAGAAAAAAAGCAGATCTACTTTTAGAACACAGGTTAGATTTTCCCCTTGAAAGAACAAATGCAATATCAAAAATCTAAGAGAGAATGAAAACCACAACCTTCATTACACTATAGTTACAGCTACTTAAAAGGCATATTTTAAGCATTTTCCCATGTAAAGTCTGTCTGAATAGAATCACTAATACTTGATACCTTGAGTGCTTGATTATTGGACTCATCTAAAATTTTTTTTCATTAAACACACCAGTAATATTTCATATATTCTTACAAATCTTGGAAACAATGACCTAAGAAGAATGGAATTAAGATTTCATTTTCTAACCTTTTAAGAATTCACTTTCTACTTGAGGAAAGTCAGATCACTTTTTGAAATATCCCATATAATTTCAAAACATTCTGGAGAATAGATGTTGACATTAAGGGGACCTGACTATATAAAACATTTAAAATAATAAAATCTACAAAGAGTAAAGAACCGGTATTTTGGCAGCCTTTTCAAGAAACACAACAAATACCAAATGTAACCCAAAACAGGCTGAAGATAATACCTATTAGTTGTCTATAAGATAAGAGTTGGTAAAAAAGGTCATTTGATTAATGAGGCAGGAATACCCTGAGCATTGACAAAGAATGCAAACAAGGAAACTAGGTGCAATTCCTTTCTGGAGCCAATGACTAGTGATTTAGCTTTACATATCTTAGTTTTACATTTCAAGAAAAGCTGAGCAAAAGACCCATGCTAATAGACACTGCACTCTGAAAGGGAGTGATCTAACACTTGAATACCTAAGAAGACCTGCCAAACTGTATAGCATTAAACTACATTGCACAAATGAATACCCTGTTGACAGTGCTGTACACATAAAATGTCCTGGAAATGAACATTTTGCAAACATACAAGATTTGCCCTCAGACAGACACTAAAAGAGACAGGACCTAAACCTGTTTATAACCTAAATAATGTTCACGAAACTATGTCATATAAATAGGCTGAGGAAGGACAGCTGAAAAGCCATAAGACTTCAGCAATATCCCTTTCTCCATGACACTGTATGCTGATCGCTTGGTTTCTGTTCCCAGACTGGCTACTCTCCCCAATAATAGAGTAGGCAAACTTCCCTGACTTTAACAGTGTCTCTATAGAGATACTAGTTCTTATGCATCTGTGTAAAAAGCTTTCATACATTCTGATGAAAAATGGTGTACATGCTAGGTATTACATCTATTAATTGAATTACAGTGAATAAACTCACACATTGACCAAGAAAGTTGGTTCTGCTTGGCTGCTTTGTGCTCTGGTATGTAAAAGATACTCTCAAGAGTGTGTGCCTGTGAATATATGCATGAGAGAGGGACAGAAGGGGAAAAGCAGAATGACTAGGCGCATAATAGATCTCAATGAAAACAAGAGCTAAATCAATCTGGGTTGCCAAGAGACTTAATATTGTATTATGATCAAAATAACGCCAAAGGAAATAGAGAGGTCAAGCAGCAGCAGCAAAATATTCATCATCAGTCAGGGTATGAAGATCAAAAATAAACACTTAAGAATATTGTTTCACAGTGCAGAGGACAGGGTCCAGCCTGAGAGGAAGCCAAGAGACCTTATTTGAAAGATATTGCCCCATTTGCAGTGTGTTACAATCACTAAAATAAAAATAATTTTTTAAAAAAAATAATTATGATTGAATACTAGATGGCAACACACTGGATCTTCTATTCGTAACAGATTTTTTTCTTAAAAACTGGACTGATAATTGTTTTACTTTGCGGCATTATTAAGAATTTCTCCACCGCCAAAGAGAGATCAACAATGTGAGAACCCAGAGAGATTAGAGAATCAAGAAAAACTGTAACTGTTTAGACCAAAGATTTGGCAAAACATAACAGTGCCCTGAGGTGTTGGAGCAAAAAATGCCAAAAGTATTTGTAGCTTGAGAAGTGTGACAGGCTCAAGATTTGGAATTACAGAACTGTTAGTGTTGGCAGCTTCATTAGAAGGCAGCTGACTCACAATGATCTTAATTTTGTTCTCAAAGCGGGATGTGAATAGTTCACAAAGTTCTGTTGATGGAGGAAGAGCCAGATTAGACAGCTTCCCTGCAATAAAAAGTTACAAGAGAGTAGGGCAGTCTGCCCATTCAGCAATTAAGTTGGAATAATAAGCAGACCTGGCTTGTTTCAAAACATCTCTATACACATTTATATGGTCCAAACTTGTAAGTGTACATGCAGTCAAGAAGTCCTCAAACAGCATTTAACTTGCAGCCCAGAATATTCATTTTTTGAGTACATCTGCCAAAAAAAAATTCTACAGAAGTGGTATACCCTTTAGGACATTATAAGGGTGGTTCAACAATTATATATTTAGGAGAAAATCTGGAACTCAATGAAGCAATTAGCAGTATAACAGGAAGCTGGTTTTGTCTGGCAGACAATTAAGTTCAGCTAAAAATTAATAGAAAGGTAAGATATCACAAACCTTTTTTTAAGTTTTACTGAGACTTTATTCCATTAAGATTTTTTTTAAATTGGGCCAAGATTAAATGGTAGGAACAACTAAAAAGAAATAGTGGAAATTATCATGTCCTTCAAAATATTTATCTACAAAGCCTGTTATCAGTATCAATAACGTGAAGAAACCAAGTCAGTGAAAAAAATAGGTCTTGATCCTTCATGAAGCAAGTATGGGTTTAGACTCCATACATAAAAATATGGCATTTGAAATAAATGGAACAAATGTCATGTGAACAGTTAAACAAATGTGCAGTATTTGAGGGGCTTTTGTTAGTCAACACAAACAGAATTACAGAAACAGAATTAGGACACTGGAATCTCCCATTCCCACTGCCTCTGCCTTTTACAGCCAACTGCAAATAGAGATTGCACTGTCGTATTTCATTCCCAGCAGCTGAAGAACAGATGACTTTATAAAGCACTGTCCACACCTCTGTCACTTCTGAGGTGACAACCTACTTCATAACAGCTTTATTTATATTGTTTTCCTTCAAGTAGGCTGTCTCAAAAGTTGCTTAACTGATGTCAACAGGGTGTTAAACTTTAAAGATAAAAGGGATGAAGACTATGAAGTACAAGGGGAAAAATCGGACATGCTGTAAGAGCATGTGAAATGAGCTAATAATAAGGTGAGGGAGGCATAACAAGAAAGTTAACCCGCCCTACAGAAGACGTGGAGAGGAGGTTCCTGCACCATATGAGAAGTAGGCTACTGCCTAGACAAGAAACATGAGCAGGAAAGAAGTTAGTGCAATGCCTTAAAATGATACCATTTCTGATAGTGTAGGACTGAGGCAGACTGACGACACAGGAAAATCGATTTACTTTATTCCATGTCTGCATCTTCTATGACATGTCTGTCCCAAACAACTCATGATCTTTCAGGAAGTCTCACAAAGACAGATGATCTGATCTAGTGTACAGAAAGCCTTGGAGGCATGTTTTGTAGAGGAACTCGGTGCTGTCAGAAGATACTGTACAACCTGTAACTTTAACATTCACAGTGGTTTTGATTCTGTGCTTCAGCTATAGCCCTGTTTCTAAAATGGTATTGAAATAGTCAGAAAACCTGGAAAACAAATTCAGACAGCAGTCAATACACCATCACAAGACCTATCCAAAATTGTTCTAATGCAGTAAGAGTGCCTGTCTTTCACAAGGGGCACAAGTCTGGGAGGCAAGATCCAAGACTCCTAGATATTCTTCAGCTATCTCTACTTGTTGATGTATGTGGTGTGTACATGCAATAATAATTCACAATGAACTATTGACATTCATCTAGAGACGATGGAGCGCAAAGACCACAACTTTGTCTAAAAGCCTGAGAAAAACTGTGCAGTGGTCTTACCCAACTGCAACTGGTAGCAGCCACAGTACTGCAGAATTCAGGCTGTTTATTTTATGAATTTCACTGTGGAAAATCATTCAGTACAAGGTGGTCCTGAAATGGATCCATTTACTTTGCCTATGCCCTTAAATTTGATGAACAGAGCCTTTGATAAAGCTACTGAAAGTCCTTCTCGTGGCAGCTAGGTCACGAATTACAAAGTTGTTCTTGGAGCTAACTCTGAGAATGGGACATTTAAGATTTGGGGGTTTAACTACATATTGCAAAATCTTTCCTAAATTGCCTCCACATTCGTATAGGTTTTGCCTTGTTTCTCTTATGCTTTTTCCATATTAATTACTAGCAGAGAATTCTTCAGTTACTTCTGTGTGATGAAGAAGAGGATAATATTGCTGTTTGTTCTGGTTTAAGAAACCGAGCAATTTGCTTCACCCTCAATGGCTTCAGTGTTTATTTTTGTAAGATTAAAGACAGAATGCATATGGCAGTAATTCTGGTATTTCTTCTTGTGGATGAATCATACAGAACAGTCGGACACACTGGGAAATCATATTACTGTGTATTTTATTAATATAACCAGCAAGGGTCATAAGCAGTAAGTGATAGAAGTCCAGACTCTCAGTAAAAACAATTAATAGCATCATGGAACACTTGAGATTGGACGACACAGCTGGAGGCCATCTGGTCCAACACCCTGCTCAAGCAGGGACACTTACAGGCAGTTGCTTAGGACCGTGGCCAGGCGACTTTTGAATAACTCATAGGAGAGAGACTCCACCACCTCTCTGCGCAACCTTTTCCAGCGCTTGGTCACCTTCACAGTGAGAAACTGTTTCCTGACGTTCAGAGGAAGCCTCCTCTGTTTCAGTCTGTGCCCGTTGCCTCTGGTCCTGTCACTGGGCACCACTGAAAGGAGCCTGGCTCTGTCCTCTTTGCACTGTCCCTTCAGGTATGTATATACATTGATGAGTTCCCCCTGAGCCTTCTCTGCTCCAGGCTGAGCAGTCCCAGCTCTCTCAGCTTTTCTTCATAGGAGAGATGCTCCAGCGCCTTCATCATCTTCATGGCTTTTCGCTGGACCCTCTCCAGTATGTCCATATCTCTTACTGAGGAGTCCTAAAATGGGGTCCAATAATCCACTCCAGTATTAAAAATGCATTAAATAAAAACTTTTAAAATTAACATTATGTCAAATATTAGCTGGTTTTCATGATTTGGCATGTTAATTAACAATTGAGATTAATTATGTAACTTTCAGTGATGCTACATGGAAGATTTCTGAGGAAAAAAGCAGAGCAGCAAGAAAGCTGTTAGCAAGAACGGTGCACGTGTGAGCACAGCTGCATACTTTAGCTCAACTACATGAATGTTTTGACCAAAACAAAACCAACAGCATCATCTACCACCTAGAAAATTCTTAACCTTTTTGTCAGTTGTGTGTCTCAGTTGTGTGAGGAAGAGGAACTCATGCTTTTTCCACTCAAAAAGCCCACTGCAGTCAGCTCTGTTCTGTAGGCCTAACAAGACACCAGAAGTGGTATCAAAGCAGGCAAAAGGAAGCTGGCACCAGCCTGGGAGCACAACATGGGCAAGTCACCAGCAGAATCTAGAAGAAATCCTGAGAGGAACTGTGTTGTTAAATTAGTCAAGTGTCTTTGCAATGCTTTGGAAAGAAAAATACAAAAGCATTTACATATCTGTTGAGTGGAAAGCAAATAGGTACAGAAAGGTCCAATAGACTATAAGATCCTAGAATTGAAACTTTCCTAGATAGCTACCTGCTATTTTTTGGGGTGCATCTACATGTTCTGTTTAATCTTACATAACAGCAGGCATCTCGCAGTATCCCACTTTTCTACTCTTTGTCATTTCTTCACCAATGTAAAACTGGGACTCTTTCAATTATGAGGCTTCAGAGTGATATGTTCTGGTTCACTGATCCACCAGATAACTAATCTACAAAAAAGGTTACGTTCTCTATCAGATCAGCATGTTCATTTGACTCGCTGCATAGCTGTATGATTATTTTGTATGACATAAAGAACCAGATAGAGCTTGTTACTTGCGATGCACAGGAAGAGAGAAGAAAGAATGGGATCATCTCTTTTTGGAAACAGCCCACAACTAAGTCAGATCAGGTGCCACACAAAAGGGCATCCTCATAGTGCAACAAATAAAGTTTCTGAATCTGGCTCATCCTGTTGCACCCGTAAGGATTCCCATCAGTTTGGGTTTTTTTGAACCACATCACACACTCTGCCTCCCCACAGTCAGACTTCTCACAGACAGTAGCATCACAGAATATGTGCCAGGCGCTCTGCTGTCTCTGGTTCTCACATACGTATCAGGTCACCTTTTCAATAACTGGGGAAAAGGCCTTGAAAAAAGCAGATTAAGGAGTGTAGACTATGAAACAACAAAAAATAATGAGTAGCACCAGTTATGGAGAAAGGGGCTAATCTTCTCATCAATATTATTAATTGCCTAATCCTCAATAACATACAGTAACATGCAGGAGCCTAATGTAAAATGGGGGCCTAATATTGTCATTAGTGAGTGAGTACTCAGACTTGTTACCTTTTCCTCTCCAATTCTATCTGCTGCAGAGATCTTTTGTAAGGTTTTCTGAGTAATTATGAGTAAACACAAAAGGTCTTGATTCAACACTTCTTTTCCTGCTATTCAATAGGAAATGCTGTTTTGACGACCTTTGGATGTATTGCTATAGGGACAGCGTCACGACTGCAACACTAAAGTTACATGGTGGGCTGATGAAACCATGAAAACTTTTGGAAACTTCCTCTTGTCAAACAATCATGGTTCTTGGCCTCTAGGCATTACACTCAGGAAGGGAAAAAAGGGTCAGTGAAAGCAGCTGAACTCCAAAATCAGCTCCCTATCTACAGTACTCATGTCTCAGGTGACTGTTCCGCCAGGCTGAGAGAAAAGCAAGATAGCTCTGCTACTAGTTTTTAGGTGTCTCTTGACCAGCAACTTCTGAAACACCTACTTCAGTCCTTCTGGAGAAAAAAATCCTTTGGTCTCCAAAGACGATTCCAGTCTAATCAAAGTGATTTCCCTGTATTTCTTTACATTTTTCTCGAAGTCCAATATTGCTGCTCCTATTTCCTTTTTGGTTGAACCAAGGCAGGAAAATGGAATTAAATAAAAAATAAAATAATGGAAATATGCAATCTATAATTATATTCACAAAAATGTCATACCGACAGGATTCTTACCAATAATTCTTGAAAATAAAAAGCGTATTCGTCTCCACAAATTTTTGAACCTGTTTCTTCCTAAAACAAAGTAACTCAGCTATATCCTGTCAAGTAGAATTTGAGTAAAGGCTGCATTTTATGACATCCCTTCTGATCCTTACTCCTTTCAGAGTCAATGGTAGTAGCCAGTAGGGCTATGTGTTGTTACTGGGAAACTTTAATGGGAAACTTTTCTTTTGCCTCTGAGTGAAAAAAGGAAATGGAAGGCAGGACTAAAAATATGTATGTCTGAGTGTAATTTGGCCTTGTTCTCATTACTTTCTTCTGTCTACCTTTTTCTTTTTCCGCTCTTGGGATTTCTTGGGGGGGAAAAGGCATACAAAATAAACATGAACTGCTTGTTTTTTCACTGATTCTTCTCTTCATAATGATACCATTATTTCCAGGATAAACTAAATTCTGCTCTCCACGCCCTATTGAATTCATCACACTGATCATAAGATGGAGCTACAAGTGATGTGTAGTCTCTAAGTACATAAGATTTGATGTAGTTGAACATAGTCTTTCCTGGTGTTGTGGTGATACTAGTCTGAACTAGGTCACCACACAGCTCTTGACATCAGACTTTTAGAATCATAGAATCGTTCTAGTTGGAAGAGACTCTTATGATCGAGTCCAGCTGTAGCCTAACTCTAGCACTAAACCATGTCCCAAAGAGCTTTGTCTATACATCTTTTAAACACCTCCAGGGATGGTGACTCCTCCACTTCCCTGGGCAGCATGTTCCAACGCCTGACAACTCTTTCCATGACGGAATGTTTCCTAATATCCAATCTGAACCTTCCTTGGCACAGCTTGAGGCCTGATTTAAGTCCTCCTGAAGTCAACGGCAGCTTTGATGACACCTGGCACTCATCACTTCTCTTAGGCCACTTACTCTAGTCCCATGTGCATTTTTTGGCTACTTTTATTAGACAATTTCTTTCAGAGTTTCTTGCAGCACTTTCCAGGCTGATACGTAAAATTCTGAGTTGGTTTTGACAACCAAATCCACAAAATACCCAACTCTCTTCTCAACTGCCAATATTTTTTATGAGGAAACGGAACTGCTACTGCAGTTTCTGAGCTTTTATAACTAGTTGGGTCTGGGTAAGAGATGGCTGCGACAGTGTGCGAAGCCTTTTTCCTGCTTCTCAGTCACAGCGTCCTCTTACATGGATTGTACTCATTTCTCCTGCACCAGGACTGGCAGCTGCTACCGTTTAAGGTTTGTAGGGATAATGTTCCTAATAAAACAACACACAGCTCATAATCTATACTTATCTATAACAATGTATGATCATTTCCCAGTTCCCTGAGAAAGGAGCTGTAACTGTATTATTTGGAAAGACACTGGAGTATCTAAAAGACCTCTTCTTCCCACCCCAAGCCAATTCTGAAAAACAATTCCTTGGGAAGCCCAGAGTTCTGTTAAAAACCAATTCTATTATGCTGAAACACAACACCTTCCAAACACATCTGTTATTCAGAAAACAAAATACAGATAATTTGTAACTGGCTAGTGGACTACACTTTCAGAATCAAGCAAGTAATTTACCTAATTTCAACCATTTATCCAGAATCCTGAGTGTGTTCTCAGTCTAATAGCAGTTACCTGCGTGATATTACTGACAGCACATCATATTACTGACAGCAGATGGGATAGCTAGGATTACTCATGCTGAAAGTTTGCCTTTTTTTTTTTTTCTTCCTCCAAGGCATCACTTTAGCTTCTGTAGCTTTGAATGCCTGTGACAAGCCTTTGAAAATATACTTTCTGTTAAATTTGCTTGTTTTGCTGATATTACTGCTAGATAGATACAGAAAGGCAACATTAGCACAGATTTAGGGAAGGACAACTCCTTTCTACGTCATCCAACTCACTTGGACAATTCATGACTTTGAAGATAATCCAGTGGGAAAAGTAGATGCAAAGCTGGATAGGAGCTCAGTGACTGATGGGCTCCTAACAGCCTCAGCCAGCCAGCTTCAACTGAAGCAGATGAGATTTGTTCAAGATGTCAAAAAAATTCACTGTTTGCTTTATCAGGTCCTTGCCCAGCTGGAAGAGACGAAGTTCTCAGGTGAGCTAAATGTTAAATAAGGCATTTGTAGATACTGATGCCACCTGGTTACCCAATTTCAGACAGGATGCCAAGGCTTCACGGAATAACACAGAAGTCTATATATAGTTGGAAACAGTTATCTCAGAGATAGTAAAATTATCACCTTGCAGTACAATTTTTACCTTGCTGTGATTTAGGGTGAGCTACTTGGACTTGATTTCTTGTCAGCATCATGATGTCTTAATAGCAGAGGCAATAGTATGCACTGGAAGACAGAGACACAGCTGTCACACTGCTGAAAGCTGCTTCAGTGAGGACTCATTACTTACCTCTCCCAAAGTAACTTTTGAAAAAATAGAGGTGAGACCTGCAACTGAGCCACTGATCTCTCCGTAGCAATGAGGTAGCGATATAAGTCACTGCGCAGGCAGATGAGCCAAAACTTTTTGTAAATCTCCGGAGAAGTCAGTGGGAAGGGAAGAGATGGGAAAGAAACCTAAAGCCTTAACTTCATGTTTATTCCAGCCTGCCACAGTATGAACTCGTGCCTGTTTTCTCAGTTGTCCTTCCCAGATGACCTGCTCTTGTTCCAGTTTTCACAGAGGAGCTCTTTCTAATGAATTGATCTGAAAGCCATGGTCATCTTATTCTCCTCTAGAAATCAGTATTGGGACATCTGACAATTTTGCTCATTCAGGTCATGGCTGAAATACGACTTGTGATATTATCTGTAGTCATGCAGACCTATTATAGGTCTGAAGGAAGAAGCATAAATCATGCCTCTATCTTTGAACAGATAAGAGGTTCAGACACAACTATGGATAAGCTTAATTTAATCAGATCATAGCTGTGAAATGTCTCTTCTACCACTCATAACTTCTGTCAGGAAAGATCACGTGTGGACACTCTTAGTGTCACTGGAAAAATGTCCTTAGCCAAGCTGATCTTTACAGGCTGCCAAATGTACAAATGCTACACTACCAAATGTAAAAATCCTGCTCAGACAGAAAATGCAATTAATGGGGAAGAATCACAGACAGAACACAGGGAGAAAAGAAAATGAGCCAAGAAGGACACTCCTGCTGGAAGTCTTCACCAACGCGCCATTTGTGTGCTCTCGAGTATCCTGCTTTGACAGAGGCAAACACCACTTCATAAGAACTGAGTTTACACTGATGCTAAAGAGGCAGAAAAAGAGATCCAAGTTCTAATTTACATTTCAAACACTCATTTTGCTTTTCTAAATGCTTTGAATCTAATTTCCTAGTGACATTATAATTTATGAACCATGTCATTAAAAGACAACGCTTTAGCTGTGGATGACATTGTTTATCCTCTTGGGGAACATTTGCTGCATTAGACGTAATATACATAGCCAATGTGTTTATGAAATGAGTACCAATTTTGTCTTCATGTTCAAGAAGATTTACTGGTTCAAATTTACAGATTGGTGCCTTAAGTGTGAAAACAGTAGTTTGCACATCGCATGATATATCAGTCTGCTTTTACAGCAATGTATGAGCACAACAGTTGTGAATAAACTCTGGATTTACAACACCGCTGAGGTCTTCTAAAAAGGGATACATATAAAGCTGTCACTTCCCCTGGCTATGCTGTCTGAAGTTAGAGAATTTTGACACAGAACATTGCTAAATCTAAGAAAGTGCTAGCTTTTCTGTCAACTGGGAGAGAGACAGGGCATAGCCCCAAAAGGGAAAAAGCTTTCCTGGAACTGAAATTTAAGCATTCACTGTAATGCCTTGCTTTCAGCAGCAGCCACAACTGGCAATCTTAGGGGTGACTTTTTTTCTCACTTGTCAGACTGATGGAAGGAAAGATGTGAAAGAAGAGATCTGTAAAAAGTGAGTTCCCTAGAAGCTTGCAGTGCCAATGAAATCATAAGAATGCTAATGTTTAAAGAAGCCTGAACATTTTGGAACAGAGCAGTACATGGATTTTATCAATCTGATGTTTTAATGAGGAGAAAAATGCCACCAGTAGTTTGCCAAGCCAAAATTTCTCTATTTCTAAGAATACCATTGACATATTCGTAGATACCATCAGAGAAACATCTGCTCTGTTTCTACTCTGCCGCTGCTTCTGCTAGAAACCAGGGCCATATTTTAAGATATGTGAAACCTGACATTAAAATAAATCAGCTTCCAGGTAGCATTTGTGGGATTTGATTTTGAACTGAAAAACAATAATCAGTGTAAGGCTTTTGGTCCTCTAATGGGGATTTGATGGATTAAATAATATAAATGGGATGCTGTAATTTGTTTCACCATCCAATTCATTACTTTGTCAACCAGAACTCCGTGAGATGTGCCATCCAAAACATTATGTAATTAAGGTAGGCTTCCAGACACAGAAAAAATATGACATCCAGCAAAGTATAAGCAATCTAAAGACTAGAGAAATAACAAAAGTTTCAACGGTGTCACAATTACACTAAGCATTTCAGCATATAAAGAACAATGTGAAGTCATATTCCTGAAAGCATTTCCCAGTAAAATGATATTAACACATTTGATCTTGAGCTTTTTATCCCAGGTTCCTTTGCTCAAAATCATAGAGTAGTTTGGGTTGGAAGGGACCTTCAAAGGTCAGCTAGTCCAACTCCCCCTGCAATGAGCAGGGACATCTTCAACCAGATCTGGTTGCTCAGAGACTCGCTCTGTTTATTCAGACCAATTTAAATTTCCCAGACTGTTTCCACTTTTTATGACATGTTACTGTGCTTCATATCAACGTGTGATAAAAACAAAAAGCAGTAAAACATTTAATGGCAATGCAGTAAGAACAAATACTTACAGTTAAGGCTTAGCAGTCTTCCTTCACAGCAAATGTCAAGTGGAAAATGTCATCAGCATCATGTTCTGATGAATTAAAAATTGAGAAGTGGCAGCAGTGTGAGCAAATTGTCATTCCAGACAATTACATTTCCATGCATTATGTATATTCTATGTATTTTGTAAGAAGTTCTTGTTTTAAAATGCTTTGTGTAGCCTTCAGGGCTTAGGAAGGTTGCTGACATTTAAAAAAAAAACTTTAAAACACTACCCTTTTCCACTCTCTTAACCCTGTGAAGTCTAAAAACAATACTGAAAAGTTCTCCAGTGGCTAAAATCTCTGTTCTCAAACATGAACAAGGTGTTTAAAATCCCCAGCTTTTCATGTCAGGCCTCTTGGTTCCTCTTTGGATAAAGAGAACTCCATGCTGAGATCCTTCAGGCACCTTGGAACATCCGACTTATAAATATGAAAGTGCCTTTGGTCTGGCTGAGATGTAGCTAATTTTCCCCATAGCAGTCCGCTGTGCTTTCTATTGGTGACTAGAAAGGTGTTGACAACACACCAGTATTTCGGCTACTGCTGTGCAGTGCTGGCACAGCATCAGTGCTGTCTCTCCAAATTCCCCCTCACCAGTAGGCTGGGAGTGGACAAGAGATCGGGAGGAGAGAGAGCTGGGACAGCTGACCCAAACTGACTGAAGGAATATTCCATACCATATGACATCTTCTCAGCAATAAATGCTGAGACAGGAGGAGGAGACGTGGTGACTGCTGTAATTACTTACTGGGCACATAATGTAGAATTTACAAAGCAGTCAAGACAGGGATTTTTATAAAACAAATCACTTAGAATAGAGAGAATCAACTTAGAATAGGTCAAGGAGAGGGAAAGAAGAATTGCTTCAGTTGCACTCATCTGAATGTTGCAAAGCCCACGCAAACACAACTAAAATGTCAATACATGCAGAGTTATTGTATCATGCTAGTCAGGACACTGCTTTTTTTCAAGTATGAGAAACCATCATACTTTCCTAGATACTGAGACACAGAAATTCTTAACAAGGATCACTGTACAGGAGTTTACATATGACTGACCATAACACTGTTCAAACAAAAGATATTAAGGAAAAAGACCAGCTATAAATACTTGCCTACAGCCGAGCACTCATTGCTCATCCTGTAAGCAGCACTAGCGGCCTTTCCTAGATTCTTTGGTAATCCTGGAAGAGTTCCTTCAGCTACTGCACACATTTAACCCACAAAAATATAACATGCAACAAATAGAGTGGTGTCTAATTCAAGAGTATGCAGATAATTGCACAGGCGTAAGTATCAAATATCTTTCAAAGTTAAAAGGAAACATGCAGGTGAAGAACCACCCCCAAATCTTTGTAGGTAGCTTAAGGTATCTTTCTTATGTAGCACACTCTCTAAGATATTAAATTAATCCATCTTTTCAGTAACACTGCATCTTACTGATTAGAAACATCCTAGATAGATGGGGTCCTTGATCAGACACTAGTTTTAGCGTGGTAATAACAATGCTGAACTTCAGGGACACTGAAATTACACAGATCTGTTTTCTCTGTATCTTCTAAGCCATATTTCCTGTACTAATGAAGCTAACTTTGTACTTCTGTCAGCACAGCAGGCTCCAGAGTGAGTTGAAGAGAGAAATATCATTAGAATCACAGAATCATAGTAATTTTCTTCTCAAACAGCTGCAAGCCCTGCTTTCCCTCTTGACTACTGCAATCTTCTCTGGTATTTGGAAGGTGGACACCAATATCATTCACATGCCTTCTGATTATTACCTCCTAAACAACTAATCAGCTTTCTCTGTTTCATTCTTCCTGTTCCCTTCTTCCACTACCTTCCCCTTGCTCAGCCCTTCCTCCTCAGCCCCCCAGCTCCAACTATATTAAAAATAATTTAAAATATCACATGAAAAGAGCAAAGCTGGATCAATTCTTCACCATAATTATGTGACAGGATGTCGCTTCACAACTTTTTCAACTTAGCATTTCTGTTTTTAAGGTAGGAATTCTCCTTTTCCTTAAGAGCCCAGAGCCACAGGCTGTACATCCTGATTTGCACCTCTGGGCATTATCAGACAAGTAGTATCAATTACTGGAACTTAAAGTTATTGACAAAGGCATACTTTACAAACACCTATGTACTTACCTTCAGGTGCAAGTAGTTCCATGGAAGAGAGACCACAGCCATAGTTAAGGGATGTGCAGAAGTGTTTGGAGAACTAAAATCTTTATTGTAAGTAATAATCAGAGAAATAAAAAACCCACATATTTTAAAGATGTTGTGAAGTTTTAGCTAAGTTTTAGCTTTTATTGCCTTGAAAGACAAAGAAATCTGAATGTATGCTTCCTTACAGCTAGGCTTTATGGCTATTTTTTTCTTTTCCCCTAAGGAATCTTATGCAACTGCAGATATTATGGAAAACAGAATTCAAATGAATGACTATGTGCTAAATGCTCACTGCAGTGAGATGTGCAGTTACAGATAGCTCTGATATCCTGCAAACAAATGCGCTCAAAGCAAAAATGATTCTGGCTCCAGCTGCACTATTTTGAAAACACGTTGCTGGTATCACCTAAATAAATGCTTTGACCATTAGAGTGGAAAGGGTGACACTTCAAATTGTGTTTGGATACCAAATTTAAAAGGCTTAAAAACTATTCACCAAAAGGAAGACACTTATCCGGAGCACAGGACACATTTGTTTTGCATAAGTGCACCAGATGACACGAGAAGTCTAAGCCATTTTACAAGTGATTTAAGAGAAGAGACAGTGCATATGATACACTCCATCCTTCTGAAGTCACATAAAGGAAAAGACAAAAACACAAACATAACTCCCCATAAACCTCCTTCTTCATTATTCATGAATGCCATATATAGTGACTAACAATTTTTGGACTTAAAGTTGGGGTTTTTTTGAACCGTGGTCTCTCAGAATTACATGCCATCACAATGGTCCTGGTGTTTTATAGCTTTTAACCATTTTATAATACACACAATGTAGAAGATGAAGTGGTGTCATTTCTTAGTCTTCATGGGATTAAATTTTTACTTTAAACGTAAGACTTTACTGTGCCAGTGATACCTTCAAAACCTAAGACAAGTAATACAATGGCATCGTGAAACAATATGGACAAAGATCAAGCTTGGCAAAGATGACACACTTTCAGTGATGCAGGTTTGAGAATCAAAAACCCATTTCAAAATGAGGAAATAAAAATGAAAGCTCAGTTACAGCAGCCTTACAGAACACAGTCCTTGCTCCAAGTTTTATCCTGGCAGCTGTCAAGCTGTTAACATTAATGAAAGTGCCTATAGAACCATAAAGCATTATTATGATGTGATGTCTGTCATGCCCAGAATTCTTTTTACCTGTATAACATGATATACTAGAGCAGTTTGGATACGAAATATTTCTATATCACTACAATAAATCATAGCTCACTAAAATGCCATAGTGCTGAAAGGAAGTGCTAGAAATACTGCTAATGCTAGTACTACTAGAAATCAAAATCTGTCAGATCCTATACGCTTAATATATCTCTTTTCTGTATCCATTTTTAATTGTAAAGAGCCCATCAGAAGCAAAGAAACACCTCATTACAGATACTATTACTTAAATTGAAGACTGTCAAACAGTAGCAAATTATTATTTTGAAGGCTTGATTACTTCAGAAGACGACGAGCACCAAAATAATGCATGTCTGCTAGCTCTAAAATGTAAAATGTCCTGTGCACCATATTACAAACACAAGATAATTTGAACATATTCTTTTAGTGGGCTATGTAATTTTGGTCACAATATTCTCATGTCACTTGATCAATTAAAAAAGGGAAAAACAAGGCAAGAAATGACAAAATGTGCTTATCTGTAACTTCTCCTACTCACATTTAAGGATAATGGTAATATTTCAACTAAAAACTACACAGCCAGATGACGCCTGCTTTAATATTTGACCCATGTGGAAAGACTGAAGGAATTGGGGTTGTTTAGTCTACAGAAAAGAAAACCGAGGGGAGATATAATAACAGTCTTCAAATCAGCTGCACTGAAGAGGTGAACAAATTGTTCATGGCTAGGGAGGATAGCACAGGAAAGAATGGTCTTCTGTTGCAGGCCCTCTCCTGATTTTGCACTTTTTTTTAGTATGGAGAAACTGTCCCTGTGCAAAGCCACAGTGAATTTGGTGTAGTTCTCAGCAGATTGGACTCAGTTTGTCTGTGTAAGGAGTTTGTAGAGACCTCCAAAATTTTCAAGATAGTTATGCAAAATTAAAGCAGAAAACGAAAGTGGCCGTAACAGATTTTTACGTATTATTCCCTAGTTTTATTGCAAGTATTTCTTTCTTTTCAGTTAGTATAAAGTCTACTGTTTGTCTGCCTTCTGTATACTTTCAGTTTGATAGTCATGACATGAAATTCCTACAAAAAGAACATGCACTTCTTTCAGTGTCAGGAAGAGATTTTCCATGTAAAATTGAGTTTTCACTGAACATGCTAAGTATCTGCCTCTTTTTGAGATTTCCTCTTTAAACATTGTTTTATCTTTTTCCAAAAATTATTTAGCAGCATCACCAGTGTGCATAAACTTCCCAAGATAATGTAAACCAGATCCTGTTTCATCTCGCTGTTTTAAAATCTCTTCAGTGCCATTAACTGCTCATTTCATTCTTCCTGTCTCATACTGTCATCTTGTACATGGATTAAACATATGTACACTCCAATAAAGAGAGAAGTAATCCTTGCAAACAGCAAAATTTTTGTTGAGAAAGGTAATTTGGGGAGTACTGTGGATAGCATTGTTTGGCACACCTGCACTGAACAGGCCCTTCTGTATTGGGAGTATTAAATTAAGGAGCCAGACCATCTTTTCTTGTCTTCCCAGCTCACTGCTCTTTTCTCTGCACCTCATGATTTGAACCAGTGTACTACTGTGACTGACTTGCTCTGAGAAAATATAGTATCATCAGCTAGTATTTGTCTTATTTCAGACTCAAAACGTAGAATTAGGTAGGGCTCCATTTTTTCACACATTTCTGTCAACATTCACCTTGTGACTTGCACGTATCTGGAGTATCAAAAATGCTCTGTCCCACATAGGTCCCTTCCCACTCACCCCAAACCTAAAAATATTGCCTTCAGAGTGCTGAACAATTTTAACATACCCTCAATATGCTCCAAGAGGGACCTTTTTCCATTTTCATCATATTCCTCTGAACATCCCACAGTCTGCAATATTTCTTGTTAAGTGTAAGTATAACGACTGCAGCTTCAGCACAAACAAATACTGAATAGGTAGCTGTAATAAAGGTAGATCGTAGTGATAAAGAGAGATGGAAATGGTAAGTTTTCACATTCTGGATTTTAACTATTGAAATTTATGTGATTAGATACACACATGGGCTGCAAAAGGTTTCTCTGAGGATTTAGTTAAAATCCCTGACTATTTTCTAACATATTTGTAAAATAATAATCCTTCCAAAGTTTATACCAAACTACTGCAACAAGTCAGTATATCTTTGAATTTTGTTATATTTCTGCAGTAAATCTTAACTCCAGAAATAGTCAAACACCTTTACTATGTGGTGACACAATGCAAGGAAGGCAACCTAATAATAATTTCAAATTCTCAGTACCTTATCAAGTTGGCAGAGAAAACAAACACATAGTTTACTCTGAGTAAACTCCCATACTCATATATTATACTTGCTGGAAGTGCACTGACATATTGAAGAATCTAGCATAAGAGATACTAAAGTTTTGGGCCTGCTCTGATATTTAAAGAAGAATGTGAGTGTGAAATATAGCAACCACTGACAATGGGATCAAAGAAGCACTTTAACCGTCTATACACACATGAACTGGTTTTGTTTCAGACAAACAGATGTAATTAGTTACAGGGAAACTGGGTAAATGTCTTGAACCATGCCCTAAAGCCCCCAGTCCTGACAGTGAGCCTCACAGTAGGGCTTCAGAAAAAGCCCTCAGTTTTACAAAATGCCACCACACAGGTCAGGTGCCAAAGTTAAACCGTAGGTTAGTCCAGGTGGTTCTTTGACTGAGCAGTTACAACCGCAGATATTTTACGCCTCTTGAGGAAAAGGAATCTATTTGTGTCAGTCATTAATTAGGCAAGATGATCGTTTGGTGTTCCTGCTCATGTGCTATGTAGTGTGGAATCAGTAACCACCGCTCTCTGCTATGCCTGGGAAATGAGTTTTTATGATGGTCACCTGATGAGAAATTTCATTGCACTCAGATGCACTGGTGTAGGCAGCATGTGGCGCAGAATGGAAAACAGTAAAGTGACATTCCCTGCTAAAATCAGTCTATGCCCAATCTATAGTCAAAGGTGTGCATTAGGGTGTGTCTATGGCACATTTTAGTTTGGCTCAACAGTGCACTTTTGAAGTGGATCTTGCCAACACACTCACTCACTGTGCTTTGGTTCTCAATGCAGAGAGGTCTTGCCATGCACAAACTAGATTCCTGTCTGACAAAGCTAAAGCAGAAGACATGTTCCAGGGGCATGCCTAGCACTCTTCAACTGCTAGTGGGCATCTGGTCAGCTGGATAGACCACCTGAAAAGCACACAGCGCAGACATCAACTTTTCAGCACCAACTATTGTGTCTACCACTTGCTAACGGGGGCACAGCCTCAAGCGGAGAGGCTCAGCAGCAATCACAGTGTAGATGAGGCAGTGCAGAGCTTATTCTCCATCAGGCATACCACCCCATCTTTGGGCTGGCTTTGCAGCCAGCACCGAGCTCTCTGCCGAGGTGTTATGCCCTATACCCAGAAACACAGTGCTGTCAAGTTTAATCCCGAGTATGTTTACATCAGCCATTGTCAGACTCCTGCTTGTAGTATATCAGTATCTACTAATTATTCTTCTTTTGTATGTTTACACGTGGAAGGCCACATATTTCACTGTGTGTTAGAATTTGCAAATTTTCTAGGGGCTGTAGTAGCAGCAACGCCTTTTGGGACAGGTCCTGAATGCAGAAGATTTTTTGGCAGAGAAGGTAACAGGTCAGTGTCAAAGGTAACTCGACAGACAGAGATCCCTCTTCCCTGTCTTGGGAGGCAACGGCTTAGGAAAGCCATTTGTGTTTGATGAGTTCATGTGGTGCAGCTCCTTTCTGTTCGAAACCAGGAGTGCTAGCATGGGTGCCAAGCAGTGCCCCACTCCTGCTACCACAAAGGAAACTAGAAGCATTACAAGTGCCTTACAGGCTTGTGTTTCTACTCAGCACATTAAATATGCCAAAGATGAAAGGCCAACAATCCACTTTCAACACCCCCGGAACATCTGCTACTTCGGCTACCTCACCCACTTGTGGGATCTTCATGGAACCCTCCTGTGCACACAGGCTATCTGAAGTCAAGAGCCGGGCTGCTCAGCCCCTCGCAGGTACGTCCAGCTGCTCTTTGGCGAGGCCGAGCCCCCGAGGAGGCCACACGGCCTCCCACCGCCGCGGGGAACGAGCACCGCGATCACCCCGGCATTTGTGACACAGCCCGCCATGCGGGGCTCCCCCTGGCAGCACCCCGCTAGGCAAGAAGCAGGAAAACCTGCTCAGGGGCCTAGCGTAACTGAGACTTGAATTCGCATGTAAACCTTTTGTGAATTTAAGTACTTAACTAGGGCACAAGGAGCGGTTGAGGGAGCTGGGGCTGTTCAGCCTGGAGAACAGGAGGCTCAGGGGAGGCTCAGGGGAGACCTTATTGCTGTTTGCAACGGCCTGAAAGGAGGTTGTAGCATGGAGGGGGTTGGTCTCTTCTCCCAAGTAGCAAGTGATAGGACAAGAGGAAAAGGCGTCGAGTTGCGCCAGGGGAGGTTTAGATTCGATATTCGGAAAAATTTCATGATGGAAAAGGTTATCGTGCGCTGGACCGTGCCGCCCAGGGAAGTGGCTGAGTCAGCATCCCCGGAGGGGTTTAAAAGATGTATAGATGAGGTTCTTAGGGACACGGTTTAGTGACAGTGCTGGGGTTAACGGCTGGACTCCATGATCTCGAGGGTCTCTCCCAACCAAAACCATTCTGTGAAGGCAGCCGGGGGTCCAAAGGCAGGCGGCCGCCACCCCCCCCCCAGCGCCCACCTCAGCCCAGGCGGGGTCCCCGGCGGCCGCGCTCCTCACCCCCTCCGCGCCCCTCACCCCCCGCAAAGCTAAGCGGGGCCAGGGCCGGCCTCAGCCCGGCGGGGTGACCGCCCCACGGTGACGGCCCCGCCGCGCCCCCGCCGGCCCCCCCGCCGCATGGCGCAGGACGGGCCGCCCGGCGGCGGGCGCAGGCGCCGCAGCGCTCGCCTCAGCGCCATGGCCCGCGGGGGGCCGGCGGCGTTGCTCGGCGCTGTCGCTTGCCTCTGCTTCCTGGCCCCGGCGGCTGAGGGCTTCAAGAAGAGGGGACCCAGCGTGACAGCCAAGGTGACTCGTGGCCGCGGCGGCTTCGCCCACCGGGAAGCCTCCCGGGCCGCCGGCCTGAGGCGAGTCGGGATCGGTCGGTCGTGAAGGGGCCGCGGCGCCTGGTCGGCGGGCCCCGCCGGGGTGCGCTCGCTGCCAGCTCCGCGGCGGGTTCCGCCCTTGCTCACAGGGTGGGGACCGCCTGGCCGCCTTTTGCCCTGGTTTGTACTGAAAAGCTGGTCCCTCGCCGGCTCGCTCCTTCCCGGGCCGGGTTCCGGGCGGAAGGGAGGCCCCCGCAGCCATCGGCTTTGGGGAGAACTTGGACAAATGCCGTAACTCTCCCGTTTTATAAGTGTTTTGGGTTGGGCGCCTTTTTTTTTTTTTTTTTTAACCCCTTTAGGTACGGCTGTTCTCTGTAGGCGCTGGCGCGCCTCGAACCTTCGGTTCGCTGGTGTTGCCCGTGCCTCGCAGAAATGGTAGCGTCAGAGTTTGCAGTTAATCCCCACGTCCGCGGTCTCGGCCGTCGCCGCGGGCAGCTGGGGGCTGTGTGCTGGTGTCCGCAGCGCACCGAGCAGCGGGCTTCTAACCACTCTGGGCCTTAGTTGTGCTGTATTTGTTGGGGACGCGCTTGGTTATCGCAACATGCCGGCATCTCTTTCCGAAAAGTTTTTGCTGGTGCAGAAGGCGGCATGCCTAGTCCGGCTTTGGATGAAGTAGGGACTGGATGCTTCTGCCCCCAAGTATCTCTCCAGCGACACTCATGAGCGAGTGCCTTGTTCCTGGTGAAAAACGCCTGCGCTCATGAAATCGTGGCAGGGAAGGGCAGGGGCAGAGCTGCCTCCTGGCACGGCCTCAGCTTCCTAAGGCCGTGCCTTTATCTCTGAACTTCATTGCCACCAATGCCTACAACTGTCTACAGTTTCACTGTTACAGACCATTAGGTTTGATTTTTTTTTTTTTTTTTTTTTTGGGGGTGGGGGGGGTGTGTGTGTAAATCTCATACGCTCTCACCTCCAAATCATCTTCTGGCAATATGTTCCAATTTAATTATGCATGAAGTACTTTGCTTCTTCAGACCATCTGCCTAGGATTTC
Source organism: Caloenas nicobarica (assembly GCF_036013445.1). NCBI lineage: Eukaryota > Metazoa > Chordata > Aves > Columbiformes > Columbidae > Caloenas > Caloenas nicobarica. The sequence goes on from NC_088284.1 coordinate 33,079,100, forward strand.
ATTTTGTGGCCTTTTCTGATTCTTAGGTTCAGGGACATGGAAAATTGCAGCTGCTAATTTTCCTTGTCCAAGCCACTCATAACTGTACAGAGCTCACCAAATCACACTGGTTTTCTCACTTCCAGCTTGCATAGTTTCCATATAAAAGGCATTCAAGGTCTTTGAGCATCTATGCTGCCCTTTTCTCTACCTTCCTTAAGCTGGCTTTATTGTTCTGCAATAGAGAAGCCAGAATTATATGCAACATTCAAGGTATGAACACACAGTACAGATGTATACCATGGCATAATTATGCCCATCTCTTGTCCTTTTCCATTTCTAATTATTTCTAGCATTCACTTTCCTTCTCTGACCTTCACGAGCCTAGAGGCAAACTTTTCATGAAACTGCTCAGGGTGACTCCAGCTGTCTTTTCTGAGTGGACATCTGAGTGTCTGAGACACTCTTTTCTGAGTGTCTTTTCTGATTTAGGACATCTTGTGACTGTGCAGTCCTCTTCCACATGCAGTATTTTGCATTTATCAGGAATTCATGTATCATTGTATTAGCCGGTCTCTAAGGATCATGAGGTCTTTTTTTCACGGTCAGCTTTTTTTTTTTTTTCCCTGAAGAACTGAATACTGTTGGCCATTTTTTCATTTTGATATAAACCATCTTGTGTAAATGATATATGAATGTTAATGAGAACCAGCCATTCTTACTGCTAGACACTTTTTTGTTTCAGTTTTGAATTACTTACTGCAAATTATAAGTAAGCCTAATATTCTTATAAATTTTAATAAGACTGAAAATTTACAATTGTTTTCTTTAAGAGTTTTGGTGAAGAATCTGGCCAGATGTTCTTTGAGATTTGAGACTGCTGTGTTGGCCACCTCGCTAATGTCTACATGCTTACTGACTTTCCAGAGAAGCTGAGGAAATATGCTTAAGAGAACATGGCTTCTCTATGCAAAAATGGCATCTAGGGCTACCAAATATTTCCATATTTGATTTCCTGGCCAGAAATGCACAGACGCATTATGTGGTATATAATTAGGAAGTGCAGAGCTTTCCAAAAATCACCAAGCGTATAGCACGGGTATGTGCGAGGAACTTACTGTTTGTTCACAAATGCAGAATACGCTGAAGCAACACTTTTTTTGGAAGGATTGGGCATGCTGGTTAGGTGAGTAGCTCTGCCACGCATGAAGCCTTCTTCTCAAGTTAGGTTTACCATATATGATGGACTTGTTTCCATGTGCTCTGTGGAAGTGTTTGATGTTACTGCTATCTGGGGTTATTGCTTGGTAGCCTCAGCTGTGTTTCTTATATATGCTTATATATTTTAGGTAGCCCTTCTACTAGGACAATATTTCCAGGGAAAATAAGCTGCGTTTAGAAAACGTAGGCAGGCAGTACCCCTTACCTAGGTAAACCTGGCAGCAAAATTCAGAGAAGTGTGTTTATTAAAATGTTAAGGAGTTAGTGAAAGTGTGCTGTTAGTACTTTGGGAGCCACACATCTAAGAAGCATGTTATTTAGTGCCAAGGAAATGAATGAGGTGTATCAAAAGGAATTTTATTTTCTTTACAGAGCTTTTATAGCATTAGCCAAAAGTTCAGCAGTCAAAACCACATGGAAGATCAAGAAACGGTAGAAATGTTTAGTGGGAGAGCGTGAAAGAGGCATTCACATTTGAGAGACTGTGGTCATTTATTATAATTATTGAACTAATTTCCTAGCGTTGCAGACGAGTAATAGTTGGTTGAGTGCCACAAGGAACAGCAAATACCACATCATAGGAATGCACATTGCTGTTTCCTAGAAGTTGTAACAGTCCTTATGTAACTTTTTCAGAACTTCAAAATGCCTCATTTCCTGACAGCTGTTCCTATTTTCAGTAATTGTTGGAACATTTTTGAATGTTCAAATATGCATTAAGATATTCTGAACTATATTAAAATGCTTTAAAAATCATTTGCCTTTTTGAAGTTGTTTTTTAGCAGCATCTACATTGACACTTCTAGGCAATCAGCTGAATAATGCAGCCTGGTTATTTCTCTATAATGTTTGAATTTATATTTTGGAAAGTCACTCCTTTCTTGAGCTGTAGGATTTTCTCCCCACTGTTTGTCAATTTAATGAAATCTAGACTTTCACCCCTGCTCAATCACGTACACACTAATGCCTAGAACAGCGAAGATTATGAATGGATAGCAAACTATTGTTTGTGGACAGTGTCGGTACTATAGTTCCTTATTATTGTTCACTACACTGGAACAGAATCATTGCTCTTCCTAACTTAGGTATTTCATCTTTTCTATACAGCTTTTCTATACACACGTCTGGGAACAATCTTCCTGAACACTACCTTCAGACTTGTGATACAGCAGGCACACTAAGCCCATAAAAGCAATAAGAATCAGGATGTATAGTCACTGGTTTTCCAACAGTTTTCTGCATTTTGGTAGCTCTGAAAGGATTTTTCTTAAACAGCACCCTCAGGAATTGAAGGATACTGTAGGTTGGTGCAAAAGGAATTGCAGTTTTTGCATTATTGAAATTTGCTGTTTGATATTGGAATATAATCTTAAATAAGTATGGTTATGTTATACATAATTATAATGCGCTTTTCTCACTTCTTGTTTTTTTTGCTACTGACTTATCACTTGCTGTTTATTTTATATGTATTTTAGACTATGGAAATGATGTTAGACAAAAAGCAAATGTGAGCCATTTTCTTCTTCGAGTTCAAAATGGGTTGTAACGCAGCGGAGAGAACTCACAACATCAATGTATTTGGCCCGGGAACTGCTCACAAACCTACAGTGCAGTGGTGGTTCAAGAAGTTTTGCAAAGGAGACGAGAACCTTGAAGATGAGGAACATAGTGATGGGCCATTGGAAGTTGGCAACGACCAGTTGAGAGCAATCATGGAAGCTGATCCTCTTACAACTGCACGAGAAGTTGCTGAAGAGCTCAACATTAACCATTCTATGGTTGTTCGGCATTTGAAGCAAATTGGAAAGGTGGAAAAGCTCGATAAGTGAGTGCCTCATGAACTGACTGAAAATAAGAAAAATCGTAGTTTTGAAGTGTTGTCTTATTCTACACGACAATAACAAATCATTTCTCAATCGGATTGTGATGTGTGTCAAAAAGTGGATTTTATATGACAACCAGCAACGACCAGCTCAATGGTTGGATCAAGAGGAATCTCCAAAGCACTTCCCCAAGCCAAACTTGCACCAAGAAAAGGTCACAGTCACTGCTTGGTGGTCCACTAGAGCTTTCTGAATCCTGGTGAAACCATTCCATGTGAGAAGTATGCTCAGCAAATTGAGGAGATGCACCAAAAACTGCAATGGCTGCAGCCAGCATCGATCATCAGAAAGGGCCCAGTTCTTCTCCCTGACAACGTCCGACTGCACATTGCACAACCAACACTTCAAAAGTTGAACAAATTGGGCTACAAAGTTTTGCCTCATCCACCATATTCACCTGACCTCTCGCCAAGTGACTACCACTTCTTCAAGCATCTCAACAACTTTTTTTTCAGGGAAAACGCTTCCACAACTGTCAGGATGCAGAAAGTACTTCCTAAGGGTTCACTGAATCCCGAAGCACAGAGTTTTTACCTTACAGGCATAAACAAACTTATTTCTCATTGGCAAAAATGTGTCGATTGTAATGGTTCCTATTTTGATTAATAAAGATGTGTTTGAGACTAGTTGTAATGATTCAAAGTTCACAGTCCAAAACTGCAGTTACTTTTGCAACAACCTAATATTAATATAGACCAGCCAGAAGCAGTTTCTTACTACCTTATGTTTTCAAAAACTTGGCCTTTTTGTTTTGCTCATGTTTGTGTCACTTTTGTTCTCTTCACAAAAATGTTCAGGTATTCTTTGATGTGAAGATTGGAGACAAAGATGTTGGCAGAATTGTAATTGGATTGTTTGGAAAAGTTGTCCCAAAGACGGTGGAGAACTTCATTGTGCTGGCAACTGGAGAAGTACGTTTGTGGTTTTCTTCCGTTGTGTACTGAAGTTTGGACTGAGAAGTAAATGTTTTTTTAGTGCTGTTTCAGTTGTGGGCTCTCCATCTTGCTTCAGTGGAGCCTGTGCAAGAGCGCCATCACCAAGGCTGTGCACTGGTGTCTGTCTTCTCACGTCCTTGGGGCTTGGTTCACAAGATGTAATTATGAGATGTTGGATATCACCACCTCAATCTGTCCCTGCCAGGCAAATCTAGCATGTAGAGTTAATGTAGCTGGTTGCCAGTCAAATAAAGGCAATGGCTTTGATCACCTGAATAATACCTGCTTTGTGGCAGAGCAGCCCGGATGCATTCAGCTGCATCTCAGTTTAATCTTTTCCTTGCCAGTATTTGCCTTTAGTGGTGGTATATTCTGTGAAATCTGGCCATTCACTACATTTGTATTTTCATATGACTGTAAAGAACTGGATGTTATATTCATTTACAGAGTTATTTCATTTTCTTAGAGAGGATATGGATACAAAGGAAGTAAATTTCATCGTGTGATCAAAGACTTCATGATTCAAGGAGGAGACTTTACAGCTGGAGATGGATCAGGAGGTAACATGCTTGGTGTCTTCCAGGTTCCCTTTCTCTTCTCCAAACATCTACTGAAAATATGGGCAAACCAGCATATTCCCTCATTATTTCAGCTCATATAAACAAAAAAAAATGTTTTAGAGCAGCTGCAGTTATTTGGATTACCTGATTGTATGTATGTGTAGCGCTTCCTTTGTCCTCAGTTTTTGCAGATAGCTCTTTTCTGTCTGTGACCTGTCCCCAGTCAAGAAGCATGGCTTTGTGTGGTGGCTGGAGCCACATGACCAGCTCTGCTGATCCTGCGTCATACTGCCTCCAAAAGATGGATGTCTGCGCCCTTCCCCTGCTCTGACTTTGCGACAGCACTCCTTTCCTGGGGCACTCAGTGGTTGCATGTGTGCGTGAACCAGTTCAAGTCATCCAGCAGAAAACTGATCTGTGGTGAAACAGTGAAAGCACATAAAGGGAAGCCATTGGCTGTCCTTTCTGCCCTGAGCTCAGCCAGTTTGGTGGAACCCTCTGCAATGTGCTATGGGAGGGAATTTCAAAATGGGTAGAGAAATTACAAAGTCAGGGTCATGCCCTCTCCCTTTTTTCCTCTTACTAAATGTAAAACCACAAACTTGCTGGTGGTGTGAGTTCTGGCTGTGTGTTACAACTTCTCCCTCCTGAGCCTCCAGAAGACCAGTTCAGTCCACTAAGGAGGGCAGTCCCAGTGCAGTGTCTCTTGCATTGCATGCATTCTGGCTTCTGATTTCTTCTCTTCCTTTACATGCACATTCTTCACGTGCTGCGTTTTGAACTATCTGCATAAAATGTTAGTGATTTCCCTGCCGGGACAGAATGGAAAACACATTCCTTTTCCTTGCAGCGAACAATGGGGAAGGCTAAAATACCAAAGACACAAGTTTTAGAATTAAAGGTAGGCAGTGTTTGTTTGCCTGCTAATACTGTTTATTGAGATAGTATCTGGCAGTGTGTTGGGAGTAATGTCTCCATTGTGCTAGGTGCTGTATAATTAAAGAATGAAACAGACAACCCCCTCTTTTCAAAGTGACGGTGGTTTAAACATGACTCAAATGTTTTATTTTCTAAACTATTTTAGAAACATCAAAATCCTTATGTAATGCTTGTGCGAATCCCCACCGAGCCTTTTAGGCTAACTTCCTTGTGGTGTTCCTATATTTCTAAACATGTCTAAAGCAGTTTCTTACCAGGAGGAAAAATTTGTAAAAGTAAAGACTAAAATTGTGACAAAACACAGCAACCTTGTTATTAGTGGCCATAATTATATAATTTAAATTTGTTGAACAGGGTGAAGTGTACCATTGTTCAGTGGTGTATGTAAACAGGACATTTGAAGGTACTCAGCTTGCTCGTTAAATTCAAAGGGTAAAGCATCATCAGCTTTAAATTTTCTCTCCTTATATGTGGTGCTTTACTTTATCTTTTTCTTTACACACAAGATACTTTTAGTTATGGGATAACTGATGGTGGAGCAGTGATGTTGCTGTGCTTCCTCAAGCCATGAGTCTTCAGGTCCTGAATTTATACTTTGTTTTTCTCATTTTTGAACAAAAACAGTTTGTTTGATGTTAAAAGTTTGCTTTCTTATTTTGTGTCACAGGAAGAAGCATCTATGGAGAAAGGTTTCCAGATGAGAACTTCAAGCTCAAACACTATGGAATTGGATGGGTTAGCATGGCTAATTCTGGCCCAGACACCAATGGATCCCAGTTCTTCATCAGTGTGACAAAGCCTTCCTGGTTAGATGGAAAACATGTAGTATTTGGCAAAGTCCTTGATGGAATGGTAAGCTGGAAGTAGTGACAAGAGCAATACAAGAAAATTTGGACAAATTGTTACGTATGTTAGTGTAACTTACACCATTGTGGTTCAAAATTATTGAGTGTTTATCTGATAGGTAGATGGTAGAAAGCAATTGTGAAGAGCCTGAAGCTGGACAATTTAGAACTGGAATAGCAAATGCTGACTGCAGAAATGGAAACTTAAATCATGCCTGTGGCTTGCACAGCTCTTGTTTCAGACCACTAATGACTGAATTTAACACTGACACCTTTGCGGATTGCCAATGGAATAAGTTCAGGTCTGCCTTTCAGTAACGCTGTTAGCCATGAAATAATTGTATTTCTACAAGCTAAAATCTAATTTTGTAGCATGTGCTAGTTATGGATAACATTTTCACTGTTAGGGTTTTTAGAAGCACATGAACGTAAAGTATATAAACATATTCAGATCTGTTTAAAAAGAAAAATATTTAGTTAATTCCCTCAGACTGTACACAGCTGCAAAACTGATCAAATATATGTCATTGCAAAGGCCACATAGAATTTAAGTTTAAAAATGGCAGTTCCAGCTAAATATACTTTTAGTAGTCTGGTTTTCGTTTTAAATTATTTAATCTACTCTGTGTTTTGAAAGGAATGGGGGAAACATGAACTGCTGCACTGACCAGCTGTTTGTGGAGTTTGAAAACCTCCTCAGGACAATTGCCCCCACTCCCACTTAGATATTGAATTCTCATGAGCTACAGTAGTAACTGAAAAGTTTTGAGAAGAGACTTAGACTAAGCTTTATTTCAGTTAGGTTAATGGAGAAATATCGAAAGCCAGGTAGTCAACATTCCTAACTGAATTTTGTCCTTTAAAAATGCTACTTCAGTTATTTGCCTTGCATGAGGCTAGTAGTTTACCTGTACTCGTCTGACTGGAAGGCATGGTGCCACACTTAAAATTTGTGTGTGTGTATGTTACACTAAAGGTAAAAGAAGTCATCAGATTTCTTGAAACACAGCTATGCTGTACTATTAGAAAAATAGTTCTTTCTTATCCTTCATGATCTCTGGATTCACTTTCTACTTGTAGACTAAAGGTAGACCCTACATGTGCTAGGTCAATCAGCTGAAAGGATAATTTCAGCTGCTCCTTTTTGTGTGTGATTTTGGTTTTGGGTTTTTTTAAATTTTTATGGGAGGGCAAACAGTCTTCCTTGTGCTTCTGTCAACTGTGTCTGGGTTATAGAGTGGCACAACTACTAATGTGGAAAAAAAAAAAAGCATGTGGGAACTCAGTGGGGTAAAGGTCTTTATTCAGAAGTTGTTTTAATAAATAGTAATGCCAGGAGCTTTTAGTTTGCCCGGTACCAGACTTGAGCCACTGGAGTTTCCTTGGCTAAGCTGAACTCTTCTTTTTTTTTTTTTTTCCCAACAGTCTGTGGTGCATTCGATAGAACTCCAGCAGACAGATGAACATGACCGGCCCCTTCAAGACTGTGTGATTGTGAACAGTGGCAAAATAGCTGTAAAAGAACCATTTGTAGTTGAAGTAGGTGACTGGTGAGACCAACAGTCAGAATGCAAAGTAAAACTTAACCATTTTTCTTTAAGGCCTATTTTGGACCGATCTCAACTGTCCATTGAGTTTTCTCCTCAAAGCATATGAGGCTATATTTAGGCAATATGTATGATTTGCCAGATACATAAAAGCTAGAGCATTTCTATAAAAACTTGATAGACCTGTCACCCGTTGAAATTCAAGACATATCCCACTGAATTCTAGATGTCACAGAAAAAGTATTTCATGAAAAATTTCCAAAGTACTTCTGTTTTTTCATGGTTTGAAATACAGTCATTTTGTTCTATTTGGAAATTTTTGCAATATTTGTTTTCCACCTTTTCAACAGAAAATATTATCTTCTGTCTGTTACAGCATATATCAGCATTTTTAAAAATGAAAAAAAAAGTAAAATACAGAAATGTTTTAACTAAATAAACTTTGATTTGAAATAAATACTTAATGAAGAGCTTGTTTTATTTCCCCTCCAAAAGGCTTTTTTCTCATCGCAGTTGATTCTGCAATACATGCAGGGAGTGGTGCTTTCCAGGATATGAAGTTGTAAGGTTAGAGGAGGGATGGTAAATTTCTCTAATCTTAATGTGTCAGATGAAGTCTGTCTTTCAAAAATCCACAGTATTCAGATACAATCCTGTAATCGAGGAAGAGCAGCTCTATCGTTAAATTAAGATCATCAGTTAGAAACTGATTAAAATAGCAGAGTCCTTGTTTTACAGTACAGTGAATTTTATAACACTTTTCTAATGTTATTTATGATAAAGCTAAAATACTCTTTCTTGCAGTTTTGCCTTTTGTCAGAGATGCAACTCCAGGTTCATTATTTTTGGAATGCTGCTTAAATAACTCTTGACAACTTAACTGCTAGTTTTTGAACAAGGTCAGCATAAGGTAGCACTTAGAGACAGCTGTGTTCGTCAGGTTCTTTAATGAGTTACATAGTACTCCACAGGAAAGAGATGTGGATTTTTTTCTCGAGTTCCCGGTGTTTCAGAGCTGAATACAGAAGATACCAAGATATGATGAAGGATTTTTCCACCTGTACAGCAGGCAGCACACCACTCACCTTTGTAGTGACTTGTTTCCTGAAGGCATCCTGGAGCCCACCGCAGGTTCCCAGACTTGGAGTGGTGCAGGGGAAGAGCAAGTGCTACAGCACAGAGCTTGTAGGTACCTACGGGCACCTCCCTCGCAAGGAAACAGGAAAATGCTGTAGGCAGGGATGTACCTCAGGTAATTAATGACACCAGCAGTTACAGAGGTGTTTCTGCTGGTTCATCAGCCAGAGTCCTGGGGCCTCTCTTGAGGGTAAATACTGACACAATTTCTTTTGAGAGACCTGTGGAAGGATTACTGTCCTTGTTAAAACAGGGTTAGAGAACATGTTGAGGGCTTCTAAATTTGCCTAGTACTAGGCAATCAGACCTCCATTTTACCCCGTTCATATTTCTTCCTACTAGCTGTTTAAAGTAAAATTCTCTGAAAAGCAGCACTGTGTTAGGAAGTAAGAGCAAGAATGCTTCCGACTCCCTCAGCTGAATAGCTTTTGGCTAGTAGCTGAAAGTTTTCCCAGAGGCTGATCCTGCAGACAGTGTCGAGAATTCTGCTACCTGAACAAGTGCTGCAGCCACAGGCCAGCCTTCTACACAAGTCCCAGCTTTTCACCATCCCCCAGCAGCTTTAAAACAGATTTAGTGGTCAGCCGGAGGCAACCCATGTATCTCCAGGATCAGGCTTCTGTTTATGTCTACCTTTGTCATTACTACTGTGAAACACTCCCTTCCTCTGATGAGCCCTATGATTTACTGGCTGTTCAATTACACTGATTTTTTTTTTCCCCAAGACATACACTTCTATAAGCCTAGCGTGTTCAGATAGCATGGTGCTGAGAGTTTTAAACAAGCAGATACCCTGGTATTTTCTCATGCTTCACGTGAGCATATCTGTGAAACCCATCTCTGATGACCCAAGCTCAAAGAAATGTCTTTCAATAGAAACGTACAAAAAATACACTGAAGCGGTACATTCACGTTCTAGTAATGTATTTCATAATGTCCAGTAGCACACATACAAATTTCCAGTTAAATCTGAACAAATATATATATAAGTATATATATATGTATCAGTTTTAGTTTTATCATTTTACTGCTCCGTGACTTATAAAATGTTAAGATATGGAATACAGTCTGCAAGTTGACTTGAAGAGTAAACATACACACAGATTACATGTCATAACTGAATGGAGATGCATAAATGCCATGTAAAATCTCCTGGCAGATAAAATAATTTCAACTGAAATCTAAAAAATTTCCTGAGAGCAAGCTATGTTATTTAATAATAATGTGGAAGTATGTTTACCAATAGAAATTCTCCATACGCCTGCACTGGTTCTTTTCCAACCTGATGTTAAAGAACAGATTAAAAATAATTTAAGAAAAATGAACAAAATAGTTTTAAGTTGCTTTCAATTTCTTCTTGCCCCCTTTTTTTCTTGGCAATTTCTCACTCTCTTCAGCGCCAGCACTTTTAATCCATCCACTGCCAGCAATGGGTAACGTGCTGGGAAAAATCCTGGTGCAAAATGGTTTAGTGTAATTTATGTTAGAAATTATAGAAATAATTAGTAAAGCTTTCAATTCTTTTCAAGGGTTAGTGTAATTCAGTGTCTGACTTTCAGATTTTAGTGTTAAATAGTTAGAGCATGTCAAGATATAGACGGTATAAATAACTTCAATGGAGTTGTTTCCGTATCTTCTTTTTTTAAAAGCAGCAATTGTAGTGACATTGATTTCATTTAAAAAGATATAATGCTTGAATTTAAACTGAGGTTGTGCCTCTTGCTTCTGAGCATAATTTTCACATCGCAGAATTTTATTCCTGTTAATTCCATTGAACATGACTTAAATACTTGCTTCAGCTTCTTCCAGCCACACATCACTTCTACCTGGGCAGTAAATGGGGATAAAATATTCCATGTAGAGTGCCTTCTATAACTACGTTTGGAAAGTCATCTGGAAAAAAAAGAAAAAAACCTTGCTTTCTTATCTATGACAGTACAATATAAATGTTTTTGTGAAACGTAACTAGGTAAGGCCTTGTATAATTTGGGTTACTGCATCACTCAACTGCTTATCCATGTTGGGGATGTGCTATTATAATGCTGTTTCAGCACTAAAGCCACTTCAGTGTAGCACTGGGCATTGCATGACTGCGCTGCCAGATTTGTAGCTTATTGATTTAAAGGGATGTTCTAATACTTAATGCTGCTAGGCTCCAGCTCTTTATCTGAATCTTTTCTCACAAGGAAGATGGATTACACTGGCAATTCAATTTCTAACAAAATCTCAATATACTTGAAGGAATTCCAAGATTGCTACTGGGAATACTTCAAAGCTGTTTTTCCATTGTGGTTTACAGCAATGTTTAGACAGAGGAGACTTGAGGATGCCTATACAATCAGAGATGATTATTTGAGGCAGGAAAATTTCAGGCTGTCTAATCAACATAAAATGTCAACGTGTTACAAAAAGTCAACCTACAATAACTGAAAGAAAAAAAACACACTATGTTCTTACCCCAGATGTAGAGGAAACTGGCACTTAATTTTCATGTTAAGTTTAGCATGAAAGATTACCTGATACAACACAGTAACACATCCACACAGAGGAATAGCAGGATGTACATTACTGTAGTGAAAATATTTTTCAAGTGCACCAACTTCTGTATTTTTTAATGAAGGGTTTGCTTAAATCACGAGGTATTAAGAATTTCTGATCACATCTTACGATCTTAATATTGCTATTACACTAGGAAATGGGTTTGCCTAGAAAACAGACTATTCTGATACAGAACTTTCCACACCTAACTTCCTTCACCTACCAGCCTACAGGATATTCAAAAAGGGGAGACGCAATTTTTATAAAAATGATTAGATACTTGCTGAATTAGATTGCCTAATGTGGGTGGGAATTAGGTTTTGCCCCTAATTCTTTTGCTGAAATCATTTTGGAGGTAAAAAGACTGAGTGAAAGTAGATTTGGACTTGGTAAGAAAAAAAAAAATCCTTATTAGCTGAAAGGTGCTATGTCATAGGTATTAATAAGGTGATTCCAGTGTATTATAGATATTACCAACAGAGATATTTTAGGATGTTTCAATGAATTACAGCCTCCATCATAAACAATATATGCATAATTCTTCCTAACTTCTCATATTAAGTCATCATTATAAATTACTTGCTAATATTTCAAATCCAATAATGACTCCCCAAGTCCTGCAAGCTCAGCTGTCCCAAATCACCCTGGTAGAATAACCCAATGCTGTTGTCATTAATGTTATTAAAAATACACTTGTAAGGGCAATCTGATGCTTTCCTTGTAAATTAAATGCTGCAGTTCCAGAAACAAGTTTTTACTGGTTCTTCTGTAACATTCAGTATATGTAGGAAAATGAGTATTGATTAAAAAAATGATACAAATTTCAGCATCATATTTACTGTGAGGCTTTGTTGCTTCAAAAAATTCAAGCATATTAATTTAAATGTATAAATACACCAAAGCACAGTCTTGCAGATCTGATACTTACATGGCTTAAAGAATTGTTGGAACAATTTTCAAACAAATCACAGCAAATCTGAGATTCTATTTTTTAGATTTTGAGGTGTCATTTTTGATTTGCAGCATTTTAGACTGTTCCTTCATTTTTCTTCAAAATAGCATGTAATATTCTCCACCCACCTCCTCAAAAAGAAGTGGCCACCTTACACAAAAAGTTATGTGCTCATGCTCTCAGACTGTGTTAGACACACCATTAAAAAGTCTGAAAACCAATGAGGTTTGTAACGATAAATCTTATTTTTGGAAAGTTGTCTTGCAACTCAACAATACTTAAAGTCCAGTTTATACAGACAGTGCAATGAGGGGAGAAAAAAAAAATCATTCTTTCAGTATTATGTTCCACAAACAGCTACTTATTTCATTAAAAACCCACAAATATACAATTTCCCGTTTTATGGGAAGATGTTAACACAGGCATTCCTGTATCAGGAAAAGACTAACTCCACTTCTGATCCAAACAGCTGTCACAGTTCACCTTCTTCAAAGAGTACATACCATGAATAATGAATAGTTATTTGCTAATGGACACTTACTTTTGATCATAGTTTGAACAGCCTTGGCTGCTTTTTACAAATGAATTGTCTATCAAAGTACAAACTGATCTAAGAGAGAAAATTTTAGAAAGCTCGTCTGTATTTTATCTGTGCAGCAAAGTAAATACAAAGAATTAAAGAGTAGTTCTGTAAAAACTTTGTTTCTTCCTATCTAGATTTGAGTCAACGAGTAGAGCCTCTAGACTTACGGCTTGGTTTTCTTCTTTTTAAAATACCACTCGCAGATTTGTGGTTTAATTCATTAAGTTAAAGAATACCCTGCAAATGAATTTGATATTTTAGCATCTTCAAAGAATATTCACTTGCCATAAGAAATTCTAAATATTGCGTGTCAAGTAAAAAAAATGCCTTGAGAAAAGCCTGAGAAATTTCAGATGGCATCAATGAGGCCTAATTAATATTTAAACATATCACACATTAGAAGAGGCTTTTACATTAATCCAAGCAAAGCATTACTTAAAAGAATAGTTAGAAAATTCAGTATAAAGTTCCTAATGATTTCAAGAAAAGGAAGCTTAGCTTTACTTGGAGTACCCATTAGGGAAGGAAGATAAATACCATCACAGAACTGCAAGATCTTGAGGTCTTACAACAAAACCCGACATGTGGGCTACGAATATTAAACACTGTCTTCATTTTTGAGAATAACTGTATATGAAACCCATTTTCTCTTTCAGGAGTGGTATGGAATTAAATGATAATTTACACTCTGCTCTTGAGGAATCCCAAGTTTGCAATTAAGAGCAGCATTAAACAGTAAGATTAAGACATGCAATGAGGCTCACTCTAAATATTAGTATATGCAGCATCTGGACCAGCTTTTGGACAGAGGTAACTCTGTGGGTGCCTCTGCATTACTGTGGTAACTTGGGTCAGGAGTGACCTTCTGAAGTAACCATCTCTCCTTAGTGTGCTTCGGTTCATCATTTTTGTGATTTGCACTCCAGCCTCAAACAGGCCTTCAGTCCACGTGGCCAGACTAGTGCTAAGTCAAAGTAAAAACTAAGTGACCCTGTAAGATGTCATCCCATGTGGACCTTGGTCATATATGACTTCTGCACTCACTGTTTCACTATAGACCTACACCTTTAAGTTCAGTAAGACTCCATAGGATCAATACAGTTGGGCCACATTACTAGCTACAGTGGACACTGTCTGCAAGAGAGACTATTTAACCCTCTCAAAATACATGAGCCTAGTCCCTATGACTTTCAAAAATGGCTTGAAAAAACAACAGAATCACAGAACTGTTGCAGCTGGAAGAGATCACTGGTGGTCATCTGGTCCAAACCCTGCTGAAGCAGGGTCACCTAGAGCCAGTTGCCCAGGATGATGTCCAGACAGCTTCTGAATATGTCCAAGGATGGAGGCTCCACCACGATTCTGAGCAACCTGTACCAGTGTTCAGTCACCCTCAGAGTGACAAAGTAGTTCCTGATGTTCTTGTCCTGCCATTGGGCACCAGTAAATATAGCCTGGCTTTGTCTTCTTTATAGCCTCCCTTCAGGTATTTACATACATCTTGAGAAAATCTCAAGGAAGTACACCATTGGCTAAGAAACTACAAGCAAACAAGTGTTCTTTCCTAAATTTATTCTTAAAAATGTCATTATTTTCAAGGCAGCTCAAGAACCTCACTCTTGATTTTAACACAGCATTTTGTAAAATCAAAATGCCACATTAAAAAAAAAATCTTAATTTGCAGTTCTGGGATAAAATTCTGCCTTGAAAGTGTAGCACATTTTTAATACAAAATTCAGTAGAAGTAACAGTTCAAACAAGTAAAATGACAAAAAAAGGAGGAACACACTACTAAAAATGCTATTTTTTCCTGCACGCATTTAATTTAAGGCAGAGGGCTCTATGAATTAATAATACAAATAACTTTTTATTTTAAAAAAATGGTTTATAATAAGCTATTTCAAACACTCCTTTGAACCATGTATTAAGAGATGAAGGCTAACGTAAATGTCTTGTGAAACATATAAATTATACTTAAAGTATATATTGTTTCCCACCCCCATGCTCCCCGAGAGCTCTAGAGGTTATAAATGATAAGAAATAATAATAATCCAAATGGAAATACAAACATGCTCACAGTAGATTGACTGGTGTTTAGGGAAAAAGCACTTGGAAAGGACTCGGCGTCTAAGTTCAAATGTTTCGGGCAAAACAGCCCAAAGGGTCAACAAGAAAAGCAATGCTCTTCATCTTTTGATTTGAACTCTCAGTAGGTTTGTCTGAGAGAATAACTGGGGGAGAAAATTCCACCCTTTTATAAATCACCCACCCTACTTAGTGTTCTAATGGTTTCTTACACAAGAACTACCGTTTTATTGGCAGGTTATTAGATTTTGGACCAGTGTCATTTGACTAGGCAGGTATTAATAATAATGTGGTTTATGTGGTGCAGGGTCAGATTAGCAAAGCGCTGTTAACAGATGACAGGTTTGATTACCGTTTGCTTTAGGCAAGACATATGGATCCCTTAGGAACAGCAGCACAGGCTGGTGGGACAGTTTGCTGGAAAGGTCAAGAACAGGCATGTCAGTATCAAGGGACAGCAAACAGAATATTCCACAAACTAGCTTTGACAAAGTGAGGTGGTGGAGCCACGCAGGAGCCGTGCCGGTGCGTTTCTGCACACCAGCGCTGCCCCAAAAGGGCAGGCTCCATCTCCTGGGAGCAAAGCTCGCTGCTCCTCAGCCACACAGCGACACCATCAACGTGAAGCTGGAGGTGAATGGGCTGCATCCAGGAGCGGTGGCTTGCAGCTGGCTTTGAGACCTTCTCATCCTGCTCTGCTCCCTGGTACATGGTGTAACGCAGGCTACAAGATCACCTATGACCAGGCTCCATGGTCTACAGTCTCGTCGGCCCCCAAAAAACCTCAAAATTTCTCCATGGTCTTCCAGGCCCAGAGCAGTTGCTGTACACCTCACCCATGGAGAGAAAGTCCTTGAAGCCCCTCACAGGGCTGTCTCCCACCCTGGTCATGGTACAGACATCCTCCCCCAGCCTGCGCCAGCCCCCTCCACTCTGCTCTGTACATACACGCGCCAAGTAGTGCAACCAGATATATACAAAGCACTATCAAAGGCACAGGGGAGAACCCAAATCTCTAGTTCACTCTGCTAAATCTTCTTGCTACAAAAAATACACTTCGATGGGTAAAAAATATTGCCAGAAATATTTCAGAGGTAGCAGTATTTTATCGGGGTTTTGTAAGGAATTTCTCAATACACGCATAAGGATGCTCAATTCACACTAAAAACGGATAGATCTAACACAGCTGATAAAACTAACCAAAACATTTAACAAACACATCTCATTTTAATGCTAAACTACTGCTATTTTTATCAGCTGCAAGGAACAAATACAGTAAACATCAATAATTTCAAGTAGTTTTTTAATTTGGTGTCCTAGAAAGAGGAGGAAACAAGCTCACCTTGATTCTTCGGATTCTGTTTCATCAAACGAGCTGCCAGCAAAGTGAGAGGAAACTGGTTACAACAAAATTACAGTTACAAAAACCCCAGATCCTTTAAGAACCATCAAAGGGAGCAACCTTTTTCTCGTCAGTAGCTGCATAATGTAGTGTGATGAAATAAGTGTAGGAGATAGTATCATTACACAACAACCACTACTTGGAAATGACAGCATCCATTCACAAACATATCTATCTGTCTGTCTGTCTATCTGTGAAGTGATGGGGTACACTCCCACGGAGGGTATTGGCTGATGTCATTAAGTGAAAACTACAAGTCTGTTAGCTTCCAATTCACTCTGGAGAGCACTCTGGGCCACAGAACCCTCCAAGTGTAACAGGGTCTCAAAATTACCTCCACTGTTTTCAACTTGACTTCTCTCCACTGCAGATCCACACAGCCTCCCCAAAAGTGCAAAAGTGCCAGATAGCTTTCTGGGGAGCTAGTTCTGGTAACACTGCTGGGCTTTCCAACTACGAAAGCTTGCACAGCAAAAGAAGTTATTCTCCCTACAAATCTTACAGCTGGAGATGGTAACAGAACTTCCAGTTACATTGTTTTGGGTATTTCTGTCGTCTTTTGGGTATTTCTGCAGTAATTACACTCATGATAATCATACTGAAATTCCTTTCTCCCACTCTGATCAAGAACCCTTCCTGTGGAAAGGCAATGGGGCCAGTGGGGTAGATGTCATCAGAAAGGTGTAAGACCCCGTTTTCAAACACACAGAGGGAGATCATATATGATCACAGAATTGACTTCTATGTTGTCCAGATGCTATGGCCATAAAACACATGCAAAGGCTTTCATGCAACTTTAGTGAGTGTTCATGAATATCTTACAAAATTCATTTCAGTAGATACTTCAAGATCTATGAGAAAATCTTATTTTTTCTCATTTAAACTCCTCTTTGCTTTCCAAGAATACTACATTAAACCTCACTTCTGTCTTTGAACAGGCTGGATTTATTTTACCACCTTTTGGGGATATGTAAACATACTTAACATGAACCTAATGCCCATTTATTTTACAGTGTTAAGAGTTGGCAGCAAGGCCATTTTAAGTCAATGGAACTGCATCAGCATCGAGTGGATATGGGACTTTTGGCCTCCATATATTTTTCAGTAAATGTGAGCTTACCCACAGCTTTCTACTTTTGGCAAGGTAGGTACATGGCGAACATTCAGGAAATCAAGAAATATTTTAGGGAGCTCTTCATTTTCTAAAATGACTGTCTGTGGAAAAAAAAAACACAAATAGAAACCCAATTTTTTTTAATATTTTAGGTATTGCACACTTTTATTCAAGTTACGAAAACATTTCCCACTCGCAACACCTTTCAATTCTTCTCTATTTTTTATCACCTATTTCAGAGTGCTTCATTTCAATAGGAAAACCACAATTCTTAATGAATCACATATAAATGCATTCAGCTTATGCTACTACATTCTTTTTCACCTGTCATCACTGATACCAAGCTAGATGCCTCTCAAGCAGAGATGTCTGACTGTACAACTAAGTTATTGGCCCACTCATTTGTGAATAAAATTCTGTTTATTGAAAACATAAAATAAAACAGCTACAGCTCAGTGCTTTCGCATTCATCTCACTGAAGACTCCTGTCTGGCACATTAGTGGAAAAAGGAAGTCTCCACTTTGTGCAGTTTTATTAATGCATGCCTTGATAAACACTAACAAGGTGAACTCTTTGCTTGGCTTGACAGATCAGCTTCAACATACTCCTTATATCTGCTCTGTGATTCCAAAAGACAAAGCGCTGACCAAAGAGCTGCTGGCTAGACCCGCACATTCTTCCACAACGACATAACGGCCGGACTTATCCTCCTTGGTTTTTCCATTGGTAAGATGATTTACAACTTTTAATGAATTAATTACAAGTACACTTAAAAATATATAGCAAATAAGTGAGATGCTTAGGTGCATATTCATCATGAAAGTATGATTTTTAAAGGAAATAATAGATCTCTGACAGTTTCATAGAAGCAGACTGAAAATAATTGTTGATCTTTAATCTTCATAAGACAAGCAAAACAGTTCATAAATTCAACCAATGTCTCACCTGAAAGATTAAGCCCCTGTTTATTTACTGTTCATAATGCCATACATTCTGATAACACACATACTTCACATGCAAATGAAAGCCACAAGCTCTTCCCTGAAGAGCTTTCCTTCATAAAGGCCTGGATTTGGAGTAAACACCTGCATGGAAGAAACCTCACTAGATTTATAAATAAAATTACTTGTACCAGTAAAGCTATCCACATTCATTCTGTTCATTTTCACAAGCTATGTTAGGAGAAACAAAACCTAGAGAAGAAACAAGACTGGTGATGGGAAGAAACATTACTCTGTTTACATTCAGGAGGTAACTTACTTCTGTGTGTGTATTCTCTTACACTACAGTATCACTAGGGAGACACAATGGTATGTAGAGGACATAGGATCACACACAAAAAATTAAGTTGGAAGAGACAACTAGAAGTCATCTAGATTTTATACCAGGTTTTATAGCAAATGGTTTGGTTATTCGTGTAATTAAAACCCAGTAAGTGTAAAAATTACATAAGATGTGCATAGACTTAAAAAGAGAAACACATTTGAAAACAAAGTTATTTGAGAACTGGTTCTTGTTTTATGTTACGTTTGCAAATCTGAATTCAGAGTCTACACTTCTTTAACACCTGATGCCATCACTAACGAGTTTGAAAAAAAGCACAGGGAAAAATGAACTTTTCTGTTCTAGATTTTAATGGCTGTAATAAGCAGGGAGGTCTGAAATGTTGGCAAGTGTTAAGCCTTTCAGTTCACCTCTGTATGAAGATGCTGCATTAAAAAATGCCACTTAATTTGCATATTGCAAGATCAGCACTCTGCTGCTGCAAAATTTATCCTGTTCTGCATTCAGGTTATGCACAGAAGGAGGGGTGGATGCCGATGCATATTCAGAGGGTGTGTGAACTGCATAACAATGTGTAAGATTTGGTCAGATAAAATCATCTTGCTAATTATATGCAACGAATAACTGCAAAAACTTGTATAAAGATGTTTAAGGGCATCCAATGCTTACGTGCAACCTCAGACTTCTTGACAGCTTATTCCAAAAGTTGAGCTGGCTGCTGAGGCCAGTGATTTCCAGGGAAGAAGAGAAGGCTACATCACTGTAAAACTCCAGACAGCTCTTACAAACCTATTTGTTTCTACTTCCCCTCACTCCAGATTAGTATGTCATTCTATTTCTTTTAGGTATTCTTCACGACATGTATCAAATCACCTCAAACCCTTATAATCCTACCCTGACCAAATATACTTCACAAAAAGATCTAAGAAAGTAGCATCCGTTTTAGAGTATTAATCCACTGTTGTGGTTTAACCCCAGCTGGCGACTAGGATCACACAGCTGCTCACTCATTCTCCACACCCCTCCGAACAGGACTAAGGAGAGAATCGGAAACAACAAAAAAAAAACCACTTGTGGGTTGAGATAAGAACAGTTTAACATGACAGCAAAGGAAGAGAAAATGACAATGACAGTAATAATACTATTATTAATAATAATAGAATTTACAAAACAAGTGCTTCACAATGCAATTGCTCACCGTCCATGACACCAATAGAATCATAGAATCATAGAATCTTCTTGGTTGGAAGAGACCCTCAGGATCATCGAGTCCAACCATAGCCTAACTCTAGCACTAAACCATGTCACTAAGAACCTCATCTAAACGTCTTTCAAACACCTCCAAGGATGGCGACTCCATCACTTCCCTGGGTAGCCTGTTCCAATGCCTGACAACCCTTTCCATGAAGAAGTTTTTCTGAATATCCGAACTAAACCACCCCTGGTGCAACTTGAGGCCATTTCTTCTCATCCTATCTCTTGTTCCTTGGGAGAAGAGAACAACACCCTCCATGCTACAATCTCCTTTCAGGTAGTTGTAGAGAGTGAGAAGGTCTCCCCTCAGCCTCCCTTTCTCCAGGCTAAACAGCCCCAGTTCCCTCAACCGCTTCTCACAGGACTTGTGCTCCAGACCCCTCACCAGCTCTCTCTAGTCCCTCAATGTCCCTCTTATGATGAAGGGCCCAAAACTGAACACAGGATTCGAGGTGGGGCCTCACCGGTGCCGAGTACGGTGGCACAATCACTTCTCTAGTCCTGCTGGCCACACTATTCCTGATACAAGCCGGGATGCTGTTGGCCGTCTTGGTGACCTTGGCACACTGCTGGCTCATATTCAGCCAGCTGTCAATCAACATCCCCAGATCCTTTTCTGCCTATTTGGTCCCAAGCAGCTGTCTTTGTCCCCCAGCCAATTCCAGTTTCTATACTGAGCATGATGTTATACAGTAAGCAACAGTCCTTTGGCCAGCTTGGGTCAGCTGTCCTGGCTCTGCTCCCTCTCAGCTTCTTGTGCAGCTGGTAAAGGATGGGAAGCTGAAAAGTCTTTGACCACCTGGCAATAACTAAACCATCAGAGTATTACCAACATTCTTCTCATACTAAATCCAAAACACAGCACTATACCAGCTACTAGGAAGAAAATAAATGCTATACCAGCCAAAACCAGGACATCTATATAGTTTGTTAACTGTCAATAACTCTGCTTTGGTAAACAATAAACTTGAAAATGTAGAATTTGCAGAGAAGCAAACAGAATTTTCCACTGCACTGTATTTTGGACCCTGTATCTGTTGATTGGGAATTTTGTCATTTCCATAATTTTATGAAGGCAGGAATGGCTGCACTGCACAAAAGAGGATTTTTCAACTGATTTAACATGACATACATTTTAAAGAAATAAAAAATCAATGAAGGTACAAGTTAACTATACTGAGAAGGGGGCAAATTATCTTCTGGCTTGATTTCATTGGCTTCAATAAAAAAAATGGCCAGCATAAAATCCGGCCATTTAATATACATGGTAGCAACCAAAGGGGAAAAGAAAAAAAAAGGGGGGGGAACAAGAACCAAAAAAGCCAACCACACTGGTGTGTCTGTCTAGCTGCATTTTCTACCTCTGGTGGTGATGCTAAGTGAACATTCAGAGAAAAATCTAAGCACTCTCAACTTTCTTTTTCAAAAAATACTCTTAAATCGGAAAGAAATGTTATCGTTATTGGCTTAATTTACCTGGAACAACCCATAACACAATGGATTTTTTTCTTCTGACTGAAAACTTGCAACAAATAGATTTTTTTCAAACTTGATGATCTTTAAATAATAGCTGAGCAGAAAATGAACCAGTTGGCAAAGTCTCTAAACAATTTTCTATAATTTGTGATGTAACATGCTCAACCATAGCCTTTGCTCAAGTGAATATATTGGTTTGTAAACATGACTACTACTTTGTTTGCTCTACAATCAGAAACTTAAAGATACCTATTTTCAAAGAAACAGAACCTCACAATTAGTTTGTTAGCAATTTCTAATACATCCAAATTCTAGCAAGATCATAGCAATGAGTTTCAAATATGAGAAGAGTGCTAAGTAGACTAATTTAAGAAAAAGACAGCATGTGTATTTCCTTCCTAAAATAAATACCCCTCCCCTCCCAAAGTAAAACACCTAACACAGCTTCTGGCAAGTGATTTGGGAAGTGACTCCAGAAATATATTTTTCAAACTCATTGATTTCAGCTGAACTAAGAGTATAAGCACCATATTTTCTTAGAAAATCCTGAAGAGTGTTTATCTGTTACTGTCATGCTCTAATGAACTACTCTATGCTTCAGGAAAAACAAAACAAAACAAAAAACCCCCAAAAAACTAAACCACAAGGCAAAGCCTGATGTTTACATCAGCAGAAATGTCTTTTTCATTGAAAGGGTGCAATTATTATTATGTAACACAAATCACAAAAATCCCAATTTTTCTACCTTATCAGTTTCATAAAATCATGTTCCCTAAGGATGTCATTGATTAGTTGCACATGTTCTTTCAGTGACATCTGAAATACTTAATTGTCGGTTATCTTTTCTCCTTCAGCAAGTAAAATATAGTCACAAAGTTCCAAAGGGACTTGTTCTGCCTTAACCTTAGCTAGATGCCATCATGCAGTGGAAAACAGTGCTAAAATATCACAGGATAATGCTCTCCCAGAAGGGAGACATATAAACAGCATAATGATTTCCCATGAGTTTCCTTTTTAGAAAATTGTCACTAAAGCCAGGGTAAATGGTGACATATCTTCACAGAGGACACTGCGAAATCGAACACTGGCATTCTAGTTAGGTTCAAATCTACTCATCAGCCAATTATAACAGTAACTGAACATCTTGCTGAAAACCTGAACAAGCCCACTTCGCTAACCTTAGGAGATCATGCCACAGGAATGCATTGTTTTCACAGATTTTTATTATTATTATTGTTCTTAATGAAAAAATATTTATAAAGTAATTTCTTACAATCATCTATCATACTTTCTCAAGGTTGCTGGAACAACTGTTGGAAGGGGAGAAATGAGAGTGGGGAGCTGAGTTACAAGGTTTTTAAGAGTCCTTTCAGACTTTTCCATTCAATCGGGTTTAGTTTGAAATGCTGTATTGTTAGGGTGAAAAAGTTCATGACAGTTTTTCCTCTCTTCACAGGGAAAGATGCTTCACAATACCTAATTCAGTGGTGCAGCTAAAATGGGGGAGAAGAAAATCAATACATTCCAGCTACAGTAAGTAGGCTGGAGTGTCAGTCTCCACTGGGACCAAAACCCACATCTTTTAGAACACTTTAGAGTCTATATTCTTCTAGTAACCTGCTTTTCCTGAACTGCTTTACACAGTCCAATGAAATGATAAAAAGGTTACCAAAAGAACATATTAACTAAAAACCAAGCAGACGAAGGATCCAGACTTCTAAGACAAAGCTTTCATTTTTTTAAGTAACAGCCGATACAGCCATGGTTTTTATTACCCATTATGAAGAACTATGAAGAAACTCACTCCCTTCTTCAGTGAGGATGTCATTATACATTATGAACTATAATTATTTCTAAATAGGTTGTCATTAAGCTCTCATGGTAAGGACTCTTCACTTTTCATTACTACCAGAAACATTTACTGATGGGCAGTAAGAACAGAAAAAGGTTATCAAATATGCTTAATACTCTGTATAAAGATACAAGAAGCATGCAAACACATAGAGTGACACAGAAGTGATGCTCCATATGAAGTACCAGTTAGCTAACACTCCCAGGCTGCATGTCAAAGGAAAGTCCAAGTAAAAGTGCCATCAACACAGTGGAGCTTGAACGTGAACAAGATATTGACTGTACGTATTACATGCCAAAATACTTCCAACAAGGATTCATAAGTTACTATCTGAAAGTTAATGTAAAGTCACAAGAGTGAATAAAAAAATAATAATAAAAAAAAGAGGTGCAGAGGGGAAGGTAGTGAGTACTTGAGTTGGAAAGCTAGTAAATTACACATTTACAGTTCCAACTACCTTTTAACTAAGTGTAGAGCAGGTTGACTTGAGGCCAAGTGTACAAATATTACCCATTTGATGTGAAAAATACAATACTGATTTTTTTTTTTTTTTTTTTTTTTAAACTGGGAACATAATGTAGTGGGAGCAAACTGAATCTCTCTGCACCAAAATAGCAGAGTAGCCCTAGAAAGGTTAGAAACAAAGTGCAACAGACTACGGTTCCTTTGAAAAATAAAAGTAAAAGGAAGCAGTCAATATAATTTCCTGAGACACTGCTTGAAGGATTGGAGGTTAAGACAAAGCGGGATGAGAAGTGAAGAAATCAACACAGCAAAAGGAAAAGAAGCAGAAGGGCAGGATGAGTTAACAATATTTTTAAAAAGTTAGCAGAAACAAGACAGGCTTTAAAAAATAAGTAACAGGAAAAAGTAGTACAGAGAGTAAGCAGATCCAGTAACAAAATAAACGTTGACTTTAAAAAGGCTGAATTTAAGTGTTTTTTAAAAGTCAATGGACCACTAAGACAATGGATAATTAACACGTAATTAAGACCATGTCAATAACGTTGCTGATAACAAACAGGTACAGGAATACCTTAGACAATAAGATATATATCTATCAGTAGATCCAGAAAATACACATCTAGGACAGTAATGAAATTAGATACTTATGCTTAGAAGTCATCTCAAGAGTACAGGGGAAGAAGGCTTGGAAAAGAACAACCACATTTACAATCCAGAATACAGCAATGGGTAAAGCAGAAGAGGTTTTAAATTTGCAGTACTGTTTTCTGAAAGATTAAAGGAACTAAATACAAACATGCTATAACAGAAAAAAAGAAAACAGTATTCAGGTTGCAAACTATGTCACCTGGAAAGTTTGGAAACTGGTTTTTTTGGGGTTCTCACAGTCAGATGTTGTTCTCCTTCCACACTGATGCTTGTGCACTGAGGAGGAAGTTGGACGGGGAAAAAAAGGCAAAAACCCACAACAGTATCTGATCAGGTAATTAAAGACTATTATAAATACCACACTACAGCAAATGAAGCTGGTACTGAAAATGTCAGTTCTAAATTTTTCCAAATTTGCAAGTCTTTCTTCACTCCTAAGGCTATTCCTCTAAATATTGGGGTTTAGTGCATGTTCCTGTCTTCTTAGTATGTGAAACATTTTCTTAGAATCACAGAATCATTTAGGTAGGAAAAGACTACTAAGATCATTGAGTTCAACCATAAACCTAACACTGTCAACTCCACCTCTAATCCATGTCCCTTTGTGCCACATGTACGTACACATCTTTTAAACAGCTCCAGGGATGGTGATTGTACCACTTCCCCGGGCAGCCTGATTCAATTCCTGACAACTCTTCCCATGAAAAAAACTTTCCTAATGTCCAATCTGCAACTTCCCTGGTGCAACTTGAGGACATTTCTTCTCATCATTTCTTCTCACTTGCTACTTGGGAGAAGAGACCAACACCCTCCATGCTACAATCTCCTTTCGGGTAGTTGTAGACAGCGATAAGGCCTCTCCTCAGCCTCCTTTTCTCCAGGCTAAACAGCACCACTTCCCCCAGCTGCTTCTCATAAGACTTGTGCTCCAGACCCTTCACCAGTTTCATTGTCTGCCTCTGAACTCTCTCCAGCATCTCAATTTCTTTCTCATGATGAGGGACCCCAAGCTGAACACAGGATTCAAGGTGAGGCCTCACCAGTGCCAAGTACAGTGGCACAATCACTTCTCTGGTCCTGCTGGCCACACTATTCCTGATACAAGCCAGGATGCTGTTGGCCTTTTTGGCCACCTGACACGCTGGCTCATGTTTAGCTGGCTGTTAACCAACACACTCAAGTCCTTTTCCACCAGGCAGCTTTCCAGCCCCTCTTCCCTGAGCGCTGCCTGGGGTTGTTGCGACCCAAGTGCAGGACCTGGCATGTGGCCTCATTGAGCCTCGTACTATTTGCCTCAGCCCAATGCTCCAGCTGGGCCAGATCCCTCTGTATGGACTTCCTACCCTCCAGCAGATCAACACTCCCACCCAACTTGGTGTCATCTGCAAACTTACTGAGGGTGCACTCAATCCCCTTGTCCAGGTCACAGAATCACAGAATGTTAGGGATTGGAAGGGACCTTGAAAGATCATCTCGTCCATTCCCCCTGCCGGAGCAGGAACACCCAGATGAGGTTACACAGGAATGTGTCTAGGTGGGTTTTGAATGTCTCCAGAGAAGGAGACTCCACAACCTCCCTGGGAAGCCTGTTCCAGTGTTCAGTCACCCTCATTGTGAAGAAGTTTCCTCTCATATTTAAGTGCAACCTCTTGTGTTCCAGTTTGCACTCACTGCCCCTTGTCTCATCACTGGTTGTCACCGAGAAGAGCCTGGCTCCATCCTCGTGACACTCACCCTTTACATATTTATATACATTAATGAGGTCACCTCTCAGTCTCTTCCAAGCTAAAGAAAGGTCACTGATAAAGAGACTAAACAGAACTGGCCCTAATATTGAGCCCTAGGGAACACCACTCATGACCAGCCACCAACTCTTCAGGCCTGGCCATCCAGTCAGTTCTTTACTCAGCGAAGAACATGCCTGTCCAAGCCATAAGCAGCCATCATCAAGCCATGAGCATTCACCACTGCCAGATTTAAACTCTGAAGCCTCAGCACATACTTTTAGTTTTGGTTTTTTTTTTTGATCCTTATCAAAGAATGTCTCTAATGGAGGTCATGGAATACACGTAAGAGCATTTGCTGCTTACAGTAATAAGTCAGCAGCATCATGCAGTATTCCTCTACAGCGCCTAAGGGAACTCACTGATTAATTTTCTGAATTAACATTGATGTACACCATACCATTTATGGCTGCTTTAGAACCAGAACACTAAAAAAATGACAAGCATATTCTTTTTAAAAAAAGAGTACCATAAGAGAATTGGGGATTTATAAACTAGTATGCCTGTACCATGGTAGTTAGTAACAACTACAATAAGGAGTAGAATTAGTAAGCACATGGATAAATATGTCTGGATGGAAAGGAATCACAGGGCTGCTGTTAAGGGAGACCCTGTTTCAAAATGTACTGCTATCCCTGAAAGGATCAAGAAGCACAGATAAATGTGGCCCTGTTGATACAGCCTACTTTCGTTTGGAAAAGGCTTTTGACAAAGACCCCCACCAAAGGCTTTACGGCAAACCTAGCAGCCATGATCCTTGCAAAGATAAATAAGTATTTACAAATTCTGAAAGATAGGTTAGGAGAACACAGCCCAGAGTGACTTATATTGGAAAAAAATAACAGTGACAGGCTTTAGACTGACCATTAATGATCAGAGGATTAGGATGCTGGGGGCTACAATGTATCCCTCAAAAGATAAGCTCACTATCCAGCAGCCATTAAAAAAAGGAAATAGAATGTTTATTAGAAACGATCAGAAAAGGAATCAATACATTATCATAAATTATTATATATTATTATTATAAAAAAGGAGAGGCTTTAGATGGAAGGAGGAACTTCTTCATGGAACAGGTAGTTGAGCCATGGGCCACATCACATTCGAGATGCTGAAAATTTACATGTGTTTAAAGAGAGCTGGAATAGACTGATGGAAGAGGAATTAATTGAACTGAAAATGCATTGAAATGAAGAGTGTATCAGGAAAAAATTAACAAAGCATGTTCTCTCTGTTCTCCCTCTTGTACCCTGCCTTTGAGCACCAATAGAGGCAGGCTACTCTCCCAGAGAAACCTCTGGTCTAACCTGCTTCAATCATTATTTTATGCTATGCCAGCTGAGTTACAGGGTTAATTGTACCAGTCAACAGTGGCAGATGGCTCTCCCAGAGAAGATGGAGGATGGCTGGAAGACAGCCAACTCACTTTCTCCTCCCTTCACTTCATTCATCCTTTGTGCCATTCAGGTGTTTGGAAGAGGCTGTTCCCACCTGCGAGTCCCCAACATGAAAGGTAATTTGCCAGCTTTTACATGACTATAGTCCCCCTACCTCCATCCTCTCACAGCATCAGTGTGGGTGGAGATTTGCTGAGGGGACATGGGAGCTCTCTGTTCTGCTTTGTGGAAGGACTACTGGGGACAGAGGACTGAGCTGGAGGCTGACCCAGTGGGCAGTCAGCATATCCATGTGCAGGCAGTGAAGAAGGAGTGATGCAAGAATGATAATCCAACACTTCTTTCTTGCTGTCAACTCTGAGAAGTTTTATTTTAGAAATACGCACGTTGCTTGAAGATTTGCAAAGCCAAATAATATCAGGTTAAAATGAAGATAAAACAGAAAAGAGATACTAGAACACAACAAATGTTTTAAGAAAACTGAAAACATCACTTGGCAAGACAGGTAAATACAGGTAAAACAAGGCAATGAAATATTGCTTGCTTTGTTTTACCTGTATTGAATAAAAACTATCTCAGAGAAAATACATTTCTTAATGTAAAATGACTGTTCCTTCAATTCACTAGGAGTTTTATGTCGACAGGCTGTGAGATACATTGAAGTAATTCACACTTCATTAAAAACAGTTTGATAGACAATACAGTTCTAGCTGCAATGTTTGTATTTTCATGTTTAAGACATTTAAAAATATTTTAAGAAATTTTCTCCTGTTACTATGTTTCATTTCATTTTTAACAGGACCTTGAAAAAAAATTGTCACCTATTTTTGCACAGAATATGTATACTATTTTTTCCTACACTGCCATGTTTTCTATCTGCTATATTCACTATGCTCGTAATTAGTCCTTTCTAAGAAGGAAAGCTATGAGCAAACCTGAAGAAAAGGCAGCGACTAAAGAACTAAGCTGTAGTCCATCCTTCAGAGCCAAATGCAACAGAATTATACCTCAGCAGTCAGAGAAACAGGAGTAGCTCTGCAGCATGACTGGCTTTCTCTTGATCCCAAGAAAACCTCTCTCTGGATAATGTCACAGACTGCTCTGTTAAGGTGTTGGATTGGATGTTGGACTTCTTGGTCAAATAATGTGGTTTTGGTCAAATAACACAGCTTTGAAAGAACTGAAAAAGCCCACAAAAATACTGAAACATTTAAGAACAGCCTTGAAATAGCATTTTCACTTATTTTTTGCTTCTTAAGAAAAGTCCCCCAGCTCTAACTCATTCTGCTGGTTTTGCTGGGAATAAGGAAAGGGTCAGGTGGTTGATGAAGACTGAGGAAGTTAGCTATGAAAACAAAGTCTCGCTCTTCACAAGAATGACAATTCATGCAAATGTCATATCAAAAAATCTAAAAATAATCTGAAGATCATTTCTTTGTCTGCGTTGTTTCCACAAGGTACTGCAACAAGAAAGCTATTCAACTCTACAATAACTTCGTATTTTGTCTCCCTGATATTTTCTTGTCAGAGGTCTTGGGTCAGAGTAAACTCTTGAGAAATGACTCGACATTCCCTTTGAAACTAATTAGACTAAGCAGCAGGTACTCACTCCAAAGTCCAAACAGGAGAATATAGAAAGCACAGGGAATTCACTGCACCTGGGGTTAATGAACTCATTGTGTCATTTTTGCAGAGGTAAAGAAGGGAGACCGAATATATTTAGATTTATATGGTGGGGATTTTGCTTTTAGTTTTGAGTGTTGGTAGCACTTCCAGCACAAAATGTGGTGTTGAATAAGAACTCTAGGTTATTTTACAATGTTGGAAGAGTGACTGCAGGGAAATCAGTAAGCTTAACTAAAAACTCTGCAGCTCACATTAAATTTTAATCAGTTGCGTGTTGCATTTGCAAGATATTTACTTACCTTAAGTAGCAAAAGCAAAATATTTTTTCTTTTTCTTTTTTTTTTCCTTGAATTATTAATACAGTAACAATTTATTCTGATATCTTAATTCTGTAGTTAATGAGGTGGTGGCTTACACAAGAGCAAAGCATCATCAAGTAAATTTTGACCACTAACAAACTCAGAAATAAGAGAGACAAGGAAACTGAAGAAAACCAGAGTCAGTCCTAACAGTATAAACAGACACCACAGGAACAGAACAATACTATAAATGTATTTGTTTTAATTTGTGAAAGAAACTAGGTTTATTGTAGAAACACTGTAACAGGGAAAACTGTGTTTAAAAACACGTACTTTTGCAGGTTTCTTTTGCAAGAAAAAACAGGGAAGACCTTGCAATTTCTGTTAGCAACTCTGTGCAAACAAAAAGTCGGGTTTGTATGCTTGCAGGGAAAGGACTTTGTCTAGTTCTAGCACTCTGGTAACATTAATTCCTACTGCAGATTGAATCCATGAGCAAACAAGTCCTTAAGGTTGTAAAGAGCATCCAGAATTTAGCATCGCAGACTCTACACCCCACTTCCTAGCTGCAGAAGCAGCACATCAAATGGTAGAGCTGTAGTGACATCTAACCATACGAATATTAAAAAAGCTTAGACGGCATTTCATAAATTACACAAGCAAGTTGGAATCTAAGTGAGAGAGCAGAATTTCAAACAGACGAAGTAGGACCTTTCTTAACAGACACTAATATGTAAGTTTAAGTTACATTCTTGATAAATAACTAGCTACTAACTATGCTGTGAGAGTATTTTATCTGGAGTCATAATTCATGGATTATTTTCATTAAAAAGGAAGACAATATAAATGACATGGAGGAGAGCAGGGCAGTCATAACAGAGTAAATTATTTTATTTTCCTAAACAACATCAGAACAGGAAGGTGCTCAAGACTGTTCAAAAAATCAACAGTAAGCACTTCCAGCAGTAAGAGTCACCACAGAACAGTAAGATGGGCAAAGAAGACTTTAATATGTGACAATCATGTTGTAAAAATATTTAACTGGTCCAGTTTTGTCATCGAGAGGCTGAGTTTATTAACCCTCGTACTACCACACTCTTGTATCTTGACATACGGGTTATTTCTGTGTTAAAACAGATTGAATGAGGACTGCACCCTGCCTCTCAGTACCACCCACCATATTACTCTTCCAGAAACAAGACTTTAAATTATCTGGTTTGTCTTGGAAAAAACATTCCTATCCTTTACTGAAACACTCTTCTATCATATAACTACATTTCATTAACATCTGACATACAATTAAAGATCTTTGTGCCAAAATTCTGCATTAAATAACCTTTCAGATAAACTCTCAGAGAAAGCTCTCTTTGTCCCTCCCCCTTCCCCCCACCCATTACAAGAGAGATCTAATAGTGAATTATTACATTCTTTACTCATTAGGGAAATTAACTGCTTGCAGAATCAAGCCCAGTATATTACAGTATGATTTCGTCTTGCTAAGGAGTTTACAAGTCTTTACACAGGTAAGAAAAAACATGTATAAATAAAAAATATAGCACTTAAGAGGTGGGCATAGAGTCTGCAATGCTAAATTCTGGATGCTCTTTACAATCTTAAGGACTTGCTTGCTCATGGATTCAATCTGCAGTGGGAATTAATGTTACCAGAAGTCCTACAACTAGAGAAAGTCCTTTCCCTGCAAGCATACAAACCCCACTTTTTTTGCACAGGGCTGCTTACAGAAACTGCAAGGTCTTCCCTGTATTTTCTTGCAAAATACCCAACCCTAACACAATTCCCCAAACCCCCTGTCCTTCCTTTTTCATTCCCACCACCCTGGCAAAAACTCCACACCTCTCTTTCAGAGAAATGAGCATGCCTTGTTACATGCTGCTCTG
This sequence comes from Caloenas nicobarica, assembly GCF_036013445.1. Lineage (NCBI taxonomy): Eukaryota > Metazoa > Chordata > Aves > Columbiformes > Columbidae > Caloenas > Caloenas nicobarica. Next base: position 33,110,801 of record NC_088284.1, read on the forward strand.
TAACTATAGGAGCAAATCAATAGCAGCTGAATGCCATCTGCTTCGGGCAGCAGAACAGCACCAAAAGTGTGAGCAATGCATCTTCCCTTATTGAAAGGTTATTTTATGCAAGTAAACAATTCATCGTCTTCTTGCACGCTTGATGCTCATTTACCACTTTTGATCAATAAAATATGCAAAACAACAAAAAAATTGAATCCTAAGAGTAGTTCTGATGCCAGTGTGATAGTTAATCAATATCAGGTCTCTGTTCAGTAAGGCAGGCAGTAGGGTAACTCCTTTATTGTATGAACCCAGGAAGAAGTGTGGAAATGTGTCTTGTTGCCTCTAAAACACAGTAAGAGAGTGAGAAACACAACTTTTATTCTGCAAATTAAAAAACAAACAAAAAAAGAAAATGGAACAGGAAGCACTATTTTAATTGTATTTTTTCCCGTCACCATGCAAAGGGTACTTAATGTCAGCTTGCCTGATAATTTGTTAGAAGGAATCTGCTGTTAGGCTGTTGGTAGAGCTATACTATCATTAACACAGATATTTGGTTAAATCGTAGCCATTAGAAGACACATTTTGGACAGCAACCCACTCTCTTTCTAAAGCCGCTCTACCTTATTAAGTCTTGGTTTTCAATGTATTTATGTTTCAGGTGAACTCAGTTTTTCTGTTAAAAACAAAGTGCTATGGGAATTTCTTTCGCACAGTGTTTCTTTTAGTCAGACCACAAACTGCCTTATTACATTAAGCCTCCTGACAATTGATTCAAGTAGAATACTTCTCTCCCGACAAAGAAAACGACATCATTTTTACAGATATTGCAGAACAAAACTTCCAATTTAAACAGTTTCCTAAAATAACACAAAATACTTGAAATAATTGTTGCTACTCACAAAGGCTCTCTAGTGAGCCATATATCCTAATATTAAAAAAACCAAACAAAACCAAAACCAAAAAGTACTCTCACTTAAACAGCAATTTTTCAGATTGTATCACAAAAATAAAGCCACAAATTCAGTAGCACCCTCTGTGTTCTGACCCGCACTTAACACTGCATCTTCTTCATTGTTCTTTCCTGCATGTACCTAGAAACGCAATCAATCAGGCATGTGGCCTTTACTTACTTTTTGGTTATTTGAACTGAAACAAAGCTTGATACACTTCTGTAAAATAATATATTATGCAGGGCTTCCATTTAAGAGAACTACTAGGTGCAAGAATTTAAAAAAAAAAAAAAAAGCAAACCCGACTTTCTCTACATTTGCAATGCAAAGACACTGCCCAATGTACTAGTAATGGACTTCCAAAAAGATCTATTAAAATGAAAACAAGGAATACTGAATAAAAAATAATTTTACTATCAGATTAGAACCAAACGCTAACTTGCAGTCAAGCAGCAGCACTAATACACAGGAGAGACAGAAAATCTCTTGTTCATTGTTCAATTCTCATAATTCTTACAAAAACAGGACAACTGGAAGAACAAATCTATAAATCAACTTGTACAGAATTTTTAAGGTAATTGCTGGTAATTAATAAAGCACACATTTGCACATATGAAAAAAGTCCTTCTGAACAACCAATGAAACTTTTTAAATGTAAGATAGGTTTGGGTTTGGTGCTTATTTAAATCTGTGAATTAGAGGAAGATCTGTAAGTAACAGTTCAAAATTTTTCTTTTATAACCTTGTAACACCCCAAATATTTGTAGTTATAACAGGCTGCTGCCCCTTCTACATAACGCAGCTTGGATCAAGCTCTTTCTGCATGCCTTCTTCAAAAATGCTTATGAGTTTAAATGAACTAAAATATAGGGTTTGATCAGATTTATGGAAGCCAAAACAATTTTGATCAAATTAGTAACACAGAACATAGTAGCGAAAGTGCAGTAGCTTTGAGTCAATGATCCAACTAGTAGCAAGGGTATAATTTAAAGCCAGAAATTTCCAGTGCATGCACCGTTAGCCACAGTGAACCTGTTACTGCTCTAAAGGGAATTGTTTGCCTCTTATTAGATTTTCTACAGCACAGCCATAAGTGATAAATGTACTGCTGTACTCACTGTCAAGTTAATCAATGCTGCCAAAGTTTTGTTGACCTAACAGTAATCCATAAAGTGAGCGGCATTTTCTCTATCCCTATGACATCTCAGTCCTCAGTGGGGATACAAATCTTACAACAGCTTCTTTAAAAAATAAGAAAAACAAAGCAAAGCAAAATAGGAGGAAAAAAAAATTTCAAAATTCTGTCTTTAAATTAGCAGACTGTGAAAATTCCTTGCCTCTCTGACAAATTGCTTCAAAATGAAGGCCACACAATGTTTTCAGTTTGGTGGTTAGAATACTAGCAAATGGACACAGAGAATAAAGCCGTGCCTGCTAAAAAGAAGGCAAAAAACAGCTTAAGGAGTCTTCCAAGGAAACAGTTGTGAACACGATTTACTTGTGACTATAGTTTGAACTATATAGTTCAAACACAGCACAGTGCAGCAATTCTGAAGACAGTAATGTGGAAACAATAATAAAAAATCACCACCAATAACACTTGCCTATTGCTATGTCTGGCTGTGATTCACAGTCCATGAGAAGCATCACTACTGCAAAAGAAGAAAAAGTCAGGAAACAATACCTGGTAGAATGAGCTTTTCTATAAACAAACTGCTGCCATGCTCTCACAAGCAATTATAGACATATGAAATATGAATTGCCATTGATTTTTCTTCTAGAGGTCACTCTGCTCCACGTTTTACGCACTCTAGGCATTTATTTGGGTGGCAAACTGACAAGTTTTTACAGAATTAACGGAGCAATGCAATCCTTGCTCAATTGCAGGTACTTCATTATGGTTCTGTTCCTTGACACTTGTCCCTCCCAAAACTCTCTAGCAAGGGAGTCCTTGATAAAGGTGAGGAACAATGCAATTACTTGTGAAAAGAGAACATCCCAACTTGGTCAGTGAATGCTTATTTACTTCTTCTGTGCTGATGGCAGGCAAGCAGCATCAGCTGGAAGGCTGCATTTATCACAGCATAACAGTTCTGCAGATAATACTCTGATTTGGCTAAAACTCTCCACATTCTTGTTATTAAAAGAGGGGTGACTTCTCCAGAAATGAGAAACAAGATTGCAAGTTAGCTACCTAGCAAAAGTAACATAGCTATATGGATTTCTGTTAAAAACGGGGAAAACAAAACAAAACCAACAAAAAACCAAACAAACCAACCCAACAAACTGAGAAAAGGTGGAAAGTTGGTTAGTGACATATGAAATTGAAAGAATCTGCTATAGATACAAAAATGATAAACTGCTGGTTGAGATAACATATAGATATAAAAACGATAATGTTGGTTAAAACTGGTAAATATACTAGAGGGAAAATAATTTAGGTGTCTCCATCCCCACATTAAGAAGCCCAGCTTTTCTACCTGTCCTGTATCTCAGCATCAATCAATGGTCCAATGGTGGACGTCCCTCTGAATTCCTTGGTGAATATCACCACTTTCTAAAATTGGGCAAAAATAATCGATCGAACTAGAGTAATTGGGATTTTTGTTGTTGTTTTGTTGTTGGCCACATTTAGGTTTTTTCGAAATGCCAAGCCTGGCTGCTAGACCTCTTCAATGAAATACTGTCTGTACTTTTACAGTAATAATACTATTCTTGAGTATCTGCATTAGATCACAGTTATCAACAGTCTCCTGCATCACTAGAGTACAAATTCATCAGAAACGCTGCTAACCTTTATTTCCAATACTACAAAAAGACCCCTGTATCCTATGGTAACGTACTCTTGCAGTACATGTCTTCATCATCCCAGCATCTAAAGCTGGATAACTAATTCAGGTTGCATGATTAAATTTGCCTGAATTTAATTATAAAACAAAAATCGCCTGTAAAGCAAGTAAACACTATTGCATGGCATATAAATACAATGTCATTACAAAAAAGCAACCTGCTCCCTAATCCTGAAGTTACACAACTGCTGCTGTTCAAAACTACTAGCATGTATCACTGCATGACCTTGTCCAAGTCCAAATACACAGAGAAACATCTGATGGGATAATGTAGAGACAGCTGCTTAAATGCCAGTGGCTGCAAGAGTGCTGATTGTGAATCCTGTGCATGGTCTTTGCTCCTCCGTAATCTCTTGTTGCTTTATGAATGCTTTCGAAATGCTACATTAGGCATCTTCCCCACTGAATCAGGTGTGAGAGCTGGATCCCATGCTGAAAAGTGCACTTGGAGATCTGGATGTCCTGTCATCTGGAGAAACTAGGGGAGGTTTCACATGGCTAACTTCCTTACAATTTCTTGGGGACACCCTGAACATTTTCCAGAAGCTAACATTACAAGGAAGTTGCTCAGAAAACCACAGTTATTCAGAATACAACTGTTATCTCCTAGCGACTTGCCAGGAAGGACGTAACAAAAAATACAGTAAATGACTTGTGTTCCAAGTGCTATGTCTGTTGCACATGTTTGTTATCATCAGTTCATGAGCTGATATGATACCATACTATCAGTTATTAATACCACATTTGCCTACTGATGATGATATTCTGAAAATAAAAAAATATGACACTCAAAAAATGGAGGATGAACTCCCCCAGTCAGATACACATAACTGGAATGACATTTTCTCAGAACATTTTATTGGGAAAGTTATCACTGACCTTTTCATTTTCCTAGAATAGACATACCCAGTGGGTTGCAACAGCATAAGAAATAAGATTTTTATCCAACCATTTTAAAACTAATTCTACAAAAGCAGACTCCAGCCACATTGCTGCTGTAAAGGCCAAGGATGCACCACGTAAACTGCAATTCTAAGAGAGCAGTTTTAAAAGTTGTGGCAGCTGTTATATTTGTGCCGTCTGTTCACATGAATGATGCCAACACACAAAGCAGTGATACAACTTACCTAGCCAAGGTAGTTCTGTAAGCGACTTCGAAATTAATCTGTTTAGTGTGTAATGGACTACCTGTATCCTCTCCTGCCTTCTTCTGGATGGAGCCCAGTACTTCAAAGCCTTATATACACAACAAATAACAACAACTGAAGCAACACGCTATACTTTCTTTGAACATACTAATACTCAAAGCCTATACATTTATTTCAAATATCTAAGGCGACAGAGAGGCTTTCTCCTCATGCTGATGCACTCACTCTCAAAAGGTGAGCGGCTGGCACTTAAGGGGAGCATCCAGGTGGTTCTCCAATGGTCTGTCATTAAGGGAAATATCCAGAGGACCCACGTGCAGAATGACACTTACACCACGTGCGTCAATGCCATTTGGCATACAAAGATAGCTGGAAGAAAGGAACACCCATCAAAAATATTACTGTTTATTAACATAAGGAAATCATACTTAGAGATTACTATGTCTACCAGACAGTAACAAACACAAATGCTGTAGTATAAACAGGGCTTTCTTGAGCTTTAGATGCAATTGGAATAAATCTTGTCATCAGCTCTGAATTGTAGTATCTGGATTTTCCCATGTCTGTTATTTCCCACAGGATGTTGAAGGAGAAATGTATGTAGCAAAGGTGTTAAATACAATTTGACATTCCTGTAACAGAGGTCTTGAAAAGAAACAGCTTTTAATGCTTTTTTTTTTTTTGCGAGGAGAAACAAACCAGACTAATTTCTGTATAATAGATAAAATTTTCCTTTGTGCTTACTGGTTACTCTCAACTCTATTTTGTTGCATCAGTACTTCTTATTGCTTTATGTAAAATTTGCATTCATTGATAACATTGGTTTACTCTGACTGTTATACCGAGCTTTGAACTAATTGCTCTCAATTAATCTGTTCCACTCTTTGATAGCTTATTTATCAGATTGGGAAAGATAGATTTAATGGTGCTTGCTGGAAACAAGTTCTTTAATTGGAAATACCAGACTGTTTAGCTCACTTCGTGCTCTAGCAATTAAGGACAATTTGGAAATGTGTTTTTCCCCTTACTATTGTCTTCTTGATTAGATTTCCAAGGAGCAGACAAAACAAATGACGATACCACCTAGCAATATTGGTTCAAATAAAAGCCCAGCAGCCGAATTACTTACTATGAGAAATGTGAACCATCCCTATCAATTCCAATGCTGTGTTACATTCATTTTGCTGTATCTTTGCTTCCCAAGTAGGTAAATGGCAAAATTTCTTTCAAAATGCATAGCTCTATGCTTGCCTCTATACAATTATCCCTTTCCACAAATAAGCCAAATCAACAGAAGAAATTATTTTTCTTGATTAAGCTCCCACATTTCTCTTGGGATGAAACAAAGCAAACAATTAATCTTTCCTTATTTGTTCTCAGAAGAACCTGCATCCCTTAAATGTACGATAACCAGGGTACCTGTGGCAGGCAGTCGGCAGCAATTAGGCTTGTGCTGAAAATGAATGGAGCAGAGTCAGAATGCCTAATCTGCTGAGAGTTTCTACCAGAGGGCAAGGTTAGACCAGGAAAATTCCCTTGCTGTGGAAAGACTGTTAAAAATTACCACTTGACTTCAGCATAATTAACAAGGTTTGGGAATTTATATGAACTGAGTAATTGAAAAGAATTAGCAAGAGATATATACATTAATCTTAACCAGTTACAATGTGCCTAATGAAATTAAAGGTTCTGCTTCTACTTCATGCTTTGTTTCTGCAAACTTTTTTTCATCTACAGAAGAAAATGCATATTAAAGACAATGATAGTAATGAGAAATTAAAAAGAAGAAACTGCATCACAAAACTCAATTTTTATATCAATACTTCTTGAAGATCACAACAAGAAACTCTATGAAAGTTTCTTATTTTAATGTTCATGTTTTAAAAGTCAACAAGAAAAATCCATATCAGAATTCTAAATTTAGGCATCATTCAGTAATACATATTTGTTTGTATATGTACATGCATTTAAATTCAAGTCTGTCTGAGTCAAGGCATTCTACAATCAACAGCTGCAGTAAAATGAGGGGTTTTGTACTTAAGTAAATCCTTATTATATTCTGATTAGAGACAATAAGCAGGTGAAAAGAAAAATAAAGGCAAGCAATGCCAAGGTGTGTGGAGATAGACAATGTTAGACGAAGGCAACACACATTTGCTATTCTCCTAGGCTACCCATGAGCGTGGGACCTTCTCTCCTTATCTCACTCTGAAATCCTTCAGAAAGAAGACATGCAAGATTGCATGAAAGCCAAGAAAAGAGAACACACACAAGGGAATTGTATCTAACAGAGGAGACCAATTTACTGCAGAACCAAAGGAGAAGGCTCACTGACCACCTTCCCACAACCTATCCGACAAAGACTAGCCATCTTCTCCTCTGCTCGCTTCTCTTAGCTACTCAAGCACTAGCTCCTACTTCTTGCTTAAGCAGCCCTTCTTGCAAAGAATTTTTCTGTTCCTGTGCTCTTTCCTTGCAATATCTCTAAAGCAGAAGCTCAAGAATTACTACATATTTAAGTCAGTATGTTCCTGGTAAAATCCTTTGATTAGTTCCACAGGTGTTATTTTTTTTTTCCCTTTAGAATGGTCTACACTAATGGATACAAACAACGTTAGATGAAAACAGTAAAGTTATTATGGCACACTTGAAAGTGAAGAATTGTCAGGTTAAGTTCATCAAACTTTATTTAAGCTTCCTTATATGTAAAGATTTATTCAATGTTGCTTTCATGATCCCAATACTACTACTTCCTCCCAGAATCAGTTCTTCATCCAAAGTACAGAATGAATGGTTTTCAGTTATTCAGCATATATTCAATATTTCCTTTACTTTCACTTAAAAATGTGACCCATGTCTTATGTGCAAATTCAAATTCTGCTGTAAAGACTGATTTATTCACTTCTTCATGAACTGTCTTCCCCAGCCCTCATGTGCAATTTATGAATGTGCACAGAATATTAATGATTGGTCTTTGGTCACACAAAGAGTGTAGGCAGAAGAATACTATCAGACTGCATAAAGGCCATGATTTGGCAGACTTTGGTCTAAACTACATGCTAATTTAATGCTGTACACTACTGAACAACCATAACAGAACATAGTGTGTTGCGCTACACAGGCAATAATAAAATACTCTTTCACTAGGATATAAGTTTTTCCTTCATTGACAATTCATTAAGTAACTTTACAGACTAATTTTGAAGAAAAAGTCCTTAAGACTTAACTTGCCTTGAAAGTCCAATTTCAAAAAGCAATAGTCATTCATAGACACACAAACAAAAGAATTAGCTTATGTAAAACAACACAGAGTAGGAAATGAAAATGTGTTTAAAATGGTGTAGATTGATTAAAAAGATTGAAGAAACTCAGTCTTTCTACTGTACTTCAGGTGATGATAATAAAGACTCTTTGGAAGAATTACAGCTTCCTCCTTCTTTCCATGCTTCCCTATAATGGAAAAAGACAGGTTGATCTTCCCCTTCTCTCCCCCAAAGAAGCTCACACAAAATAAATATTTATTAAGGGAAAAGAAAATATAATGCCTGTATGTCAAATGAGGACTTGCCTTCAGGATAAGGAAGGTGACTATTTTTTCTTCCATCATGGCTAAATGAAATAAGTATCTCACACTTTGCGTTGCTCTAGAAGAGATCACGGCTATTAGAAGAACTGGCCATCAGCAGACTATAGCAGTGCACCAGCCCTCGAGTTTTAATACCCCTAGTTCTGCTTTAACAGGCTGTGACATCTTAGGCAAAGAACTTAATTTCCTTCTCCTACCTCTTAAAATATCTTACAGTTATTCTGAGCATATGCAGGTCATGACAGAGACCATTTCTCACTGTATATAAATGCACAATTAATACTATTTGATGTTCATTTTAACTTGGGTGAAAGTATGTGATACAATAGCATTATGATATACAGTATAATGAATGGTTTTGAAACTGTAGTGACCTCTAATGTAAATTCTGCTTTTAACTGAGTAAAATTTATTTGAATCAGTTTTAACATATAAGAGGGAAATGAGAGAGAATTTCATAGAGTACAATTCTATACAGCAAAACCAAAGAGATTATTGAAGATGAAGAAAAAATATGAACCATAAACCACAATTTAGCACCACTTGAAAAGCAAAAAATATAACTCTTAAAACATAAACCAGGTAGCATACTTGAAAAATGCTTGGAATATTTCTGCAGGAAATACTTCTGCAAACGGACAGTCTTAATAAATGCCTCTCCTTTAAATTATCTACAGAATTATTTTGCTTTCCCATTTTCTTTTGCTTTCTACCCCCTCAACAAACATGCAATCCTGAATGTGTCAACCACACTTCTTTAAAATCCACAGCCATCTAAAACCAGCTATGTATCTGTACCACCAAAGAAACACGTATGCACAACAGAATCTTAAAAGAGCTGGTCGCAGCAATGATGGATTTAAGTTATTAACCGATCAAAAAAAGATGGATGGTGGTCTGCTTTTCTTAATCTACATCATCATCTAGATCTATTTAAAGATATGTGGTACACTAACAAACTTAGTTAAGGTTTCGATAAAATCAGTAGAATAATCTGCCTTGTTACATTGAGACTGTATCGATCAATAAAATCACTTGTACTAGGAAAGTACTGTTAAGTACTGACAATCCCAGCCATTAATATTATTTAACTCTCTGCTCACAATCTTTAATGAGGACAAAGAACATTTTGTCTTTTTATACTTATCATACCATTGCTTTTAGAGCTCCTCACAGGTACAGTTTACCCCTGACTACTGCAAACTAAGTGGAGTTAGAGAAGGAAGACACTGAATAATTTTGGATAATGGAGAGAATTTTCAATGTGATTAATAGGTGTGGTGATTCAACAGACTTTCCAGCAAAACACCAGTTAAATCTTATTTTGCTGAATCCAACTTTTGCTTGCAACTTTCTAATGCTAGACTCATTCCTCCCAATGTATTCACCAGCATTTAAAACAAAACTGGTTTCCAGAAACAGCAATCAGGAAGATAAGCATCTGTTCTGGACTCAATGTTTTTTTTTTTTTTTTTTTTTTTTTTTCTGCAAATAAGCCTATTTGGTCTTAAATTAGTTAGAAATAGATCCCAACAGCAAATTTGTACATAGGAAAAAGGGAAGGATTGCCTCTGCAAAAATCTTTGTGGTGGTTAATGAATGACGCAAGGAAGTAAAAGTGAATTCTGTCCAGCTCCTGCTCTCAGATATAGGGAATGGTCAAACAGAAGCCCAGTGGGAAAAAAAACACAGGTCAGCCATGCACAGAATGCAGTGAAGAAGAACAAAAAATAGGCCAAAATTTTGCACAGAAGTTTTATACCTTAAAATTTCTTCCTCCTAGTTTAGCTTTTAAATATACAGCGAGATACTTCCCATATGTGAAGTACTTGGTCTTGAAAGGTGTTAGCATTTACAAGAGGCTTTGCACAGTGGTATCTGACCTGCAGACCTCTTCATTACATCAATACGATTCACCATGTCTTCTCAATCATATGATTCAACATTTTTTCTTTAAGAATAGTGTTTGTGATACATACAGGGCTCAGTTCATGAAAACACATTAATGTTTAACCGAATCTAATAACAAGCTGAAACACAAGAATGTGTTTAATTACTTTAAGGACTATATAAGAAAGGCCATAATGGTTCAGTCCATAGTCCATTTAGCACTGCATCCTATCTCCAAAAATGGCTATATGGATACCAAGGAAGACTATAAACGAGCAAGACTAACATACGAGACCTTTTCCTTCAATACTCCAGCAGCCTTGAAAGTTATTTCCAGCTCGAGGACCTTCTACGCTTGACATAAACTGCTCTTCCATGCACCTTTCCAGTCCTCCCTTGAACCAATTTTAAATTTTGCATTCACAGAATCACAGAATCACAATGTTAGGGATTGGAAGAGACCTCAAAAGATCAACTAGTCCAATCCCCCTGCCGGAGCAGGAACACCTAGATGAGGTTACACAGGAAGGCGTCCAGGTGGGTTTTGAATGTCTCCAGAGAAGGAGACCCTTTGGCAAAGACACAGAGCTACACAGGAGTAACTAAATGCTTGATACAGTATTCATTTCTGAGAATTTAAAGGAAGAACAATTGTAAAGAATATTAACATTGACAGAGTAGATGAATGTGAACTACACAGAAATAAAATTTGAATAGCTGAATGGAATACTTTTGAGACCATTTTGCCATTACATTTTCAGAACTAAATAGTAACAAACTTGATTTATTATTATGGGGCAAAAGCAAACCAACGTCTCATAAAAGTGCACATATCACATGCAGAGATCTCAATATTTCTAAATAGCTCCAACCACACTGGTTCGAGAACCTCTAGAGACATTACATTTTTTTTCTTCTTTAATATTCATAATGGAATGTCAAGAACTCTTTTGCTTAGAAATCACCTACTGATTGCTTCTCATCCTAGAGAACTATGTCAGCTTCAAGCAGCCCACAAACCAAGATCTCCCTGTCTTTATATGAAATCCCAGGTCTGCCTAGCAGAGCTCAGGCTGACTTTTATGTACTATTAATACCATGGGACATTTTCTTCTCCACTTCAAAAAGAGAAAAGAGTAGAAAATCCAGTGCATCGGCAAGGATTTGTTTTCCCCCCTTTCTGATCCTACTCGAGCCAAGACGGCTCTGAAGCAGTATTTCAGCTACAGTTACAGTGGAAGAGTATGTGGCTACTGAAAGGCAACGCTCTAGACAACGCAGTATGTGAAGTACTTGCAGACTGGCACCGGGAGTCTGGACGGCTTTTCTTAGAGCAGAGACCTCTCCAGTCTTCTTGAGGATGGACAAGGTTATAAATGACTGAGTTTGTATTCCTCCTTGTTACAACAGCAAGAGGCCAACAGAAATTGAATCACTTAAGCAGTGAAGAACTAATGAAACTTCGAACTCGGTGATGGAAAACTCTTTTTCTTCACAATTGGAGAAAAAACCCTGAGAAAGCAAATTATCTCACACCTTAGAATGATACAAAAAGGGGCAATGACTGACACTCAAAGAAATCAGAAGACTCTTATCCTCAGTTGCAATATAAACCACTGTATTAGCTCTGGAATGCTCTGCAACAGAGTTTCCAAATCAACAAAAAGATCCCTTCTGTATTTTAATTCTCTCAACTGAATCTAAAACTTTCACGAAGCAACAGCACACAACTAGATCAACTTAAAAGAAGATAGTCCAAAAGCTTCAGAATCCAATTTGGATCGATGACTAAAATCAGAGGGTTGTTGATGTTTGTGTGTGTGTGGTTCTTTCTTTGTTTGTTTCCCCTGGGGCTAGGGAAAGTTATCTTTCCATCCAGATTTATTGATTTGTTCATACCCATTGTCCAGTCAGAAAAGGCTATTTATTTATTTATTTAAACTTTACCACAAGGAATTTAGTATCAACCCTTATTGAAGTCACCAAAGAAAATCATCACAGCCTGTGAAGAAATGGCACCTGGGGCCAAATTTTCTGTAAGACAGTTTTCCTTCTGCAGTCACTAACCACAGAAAGCTCATTACTCTTCATTTTTTTCACTGTTGCTTTTCAACTGTTCCCCCAAAAAGAGTAAAAAACTGCAATATAATAATGGGTGATTTTCTACTTTATATTTCTGATGAACTTACTCGTAAAGCAATTACATATTATTCATCACTCCATCCACTGTTTTCCTAAATCCACCCTGCTGGAAACTAAGACAGCTAAGGAGTATAGGATTGGATTCTGCTTTCTTAAGAGCAATATCATAATAGATATGGTTTTATTTATCTTTTTCAGGAAGGATTGGTAGTTAAAATATTATTAAAGAGAATTACATTTGAAGAATATGAAATATAGGTCAAAGTGCTTCTCAGAACTCCAGATTATTTCCTTAAATGGAAAACAAATCTCTAGTCCAGTTTCATAAACCCCATAATTCATTTTGAAGATTTGGATTCCTGAAACTGCTGGAATGTTGAAGTTCATCAAGTCTTCAAGTCTCACAGCCAAGCAGCACTTTAACCAATCTTATCTCCAGGAATCAGGACTGTTCTCTTTGTAAAAAGTTCAAGAGTAAATAAGAGGCAAGTATGTTTTCTTGACCTCAGCCAAGAGAGAAATATTAGCTCTACCTATTAAGTCTGGTTAGAGGCATATGTACATACAGATCCTACATACATACAGAGCAGTTCAGAAGGTTTACAGCCCTCTGTTTTATATTAGAGTCTTGCCAGTCACAAGAAGAATTTCTTCAGGTCACCCAGACCACAAGAAATGAGTTAGTAACATTTAGCTCATCAAAAATAGGGGCCTCCTCCAAAATCCCTCTCCATAACCAAATCATTTTAGTGAAGACTAGCAGCGGCTACACAGTCTTGTGGTGATGTGTGGCTGCCACTTCACAGTGAATTCCGTTAAGGATGCCTGTTATGTTGTTGGACTGATGATGTCAGAAAATAATGAGATTTCCTCTGCCCAAGAGGGTTGGAAAAATATCTATTCCATTGAACTTTAAAAGGCAGACTCGTCAAAGGGCTTGTCTCTGGGGCAGAGAGACTGGACGGCAATAACATCCAGTGTCAGCTTACTGGGACACGGATATGACCTAACTCCAAATCAGTAGAGAGCAGGTGGCTAGATGAAATTCTTTCCTCACTACCAGTTCACTGGAAATAAACTCCACAAAAACTGCTCCTCCAAGAATACATCATATAAAATCTATTTGTAACAAATACTGATTGGATTGATGACACAGTTGCAGCTGCTTCAATAACCAATTAGATAAGGTCCTTCAGTGCTGCCCTTAGGAATCCCAACAACGTTTTTAATGTCTAAAATAAAACCTCAACTACCTGTTCAGTTGGTCCATTACACAAAGTGACTTACTGAACTCATACAAAACAATAATCGTGCAAAAGGCAGCATTTCAAGTGATCTATATCTCGTTTAAACACACTTCCAAAGGAGAACACATTTCTGTGATAAACATCTGTCTGAGATTATACAGCACATTTAAAAAAACAACAACAACAAAAACCCAAACAACCACCACCCAGAAGCTACAATGCTGATTAACAGTCTGCCCTATCATCTTCCACACTTACCTTTACCTTCTGGTACATTTAAGCAAACATATTTCTTCAGGCTCATGAACAGACTAACAGGAGTCACACACTTTCAATGCAGTTTCAGCTGGCTCTCAAATTAGAGGCTCCTTACACAACCAGCTACCTCAAATCTGTATTTTTTACCTTTTTCAACACCAAACTCCTCAGGAAGCATATCATAAGAAGACATTTTGTAACCATAAACAAATCATAGCTAACTTCAAATCATGGTGCAATCTAAAACTACTATCAGAGAGATTTTTGCCAGTTATAGTGTAATCCAATGATTTACTATAGAAATTTTAAATCAAACCCACTTGGATTATCATCTCTGCTGTATTATAAGATACAAACTCAGATATACAAGTAAGTAACTATTAAGTCACAATTTATATCACACACTCATGGATTTATGGTAACTCTTAGCTGGTAGCCACCACAAGGTAATCAGAACAGGTTTAGTCCTCTTCCACCATCAGTAACAGGTATTTTCTTATTTAGCGAAGACTGAACCAACTCAAGTCCTGCATTAAGATCATGCACAGGGACAGTTACCTCTGATCAGCAGAGGAGCAATAGCTTATTGCTTCATACTAATTTGCTTGAATATTTGGGGCCACGGTCTGTCATTCATTTAATCTCTGCATGTGTTTCCTCATTAATAAATTAAACATAATCTCTTTTCCTCTCGTCAGTCAGTTGATTGCTCTCAGTATTCACAAGGGTTCTGCATTATTATTATACATGTAGTTGGAATTACTACACATACTAGTGCTGACTAGTCAATTGTTCATCGTACTGAAAACAAAAGTTGTAAATTCCATTCAAACTTGTAAAATATGAAAGTTACTTTAAAATACTATAGATATACCATTCTTTCACAATGCCATGAAAACTGGTCTAGTTATAACAAGAAAAATAGCCCCACTCAGCATGTCAAAAATGAGAAAAATAAGCCATCTCATGAATGTTAGCTGGCAGTGGATACTGATAAATTTAAGAAAATTAATATCTGTATCTCACAGTTTAATAATATTTCGTTTATTAATAATTTTGCTATGCTTCAGAAAGATATAATGAAATGTTTTTGAGCTCAAATCCATCCACTCCAAGCAACAAACAACCTGTGCTGAAAGGATGTAAGAGGGTGCTCTCATCATTAAAAGGTCACAAAGAAGTAATAAGGCATTGACAACTGCAGCACCTTCTGGCTCAGGCGGGGGAACTTCTTGCTTTCTTTACTACTTGATACAGACTGGTTCTGCTTTTCTAACTTCATATAATTATTTTTATTGGCATTAAACTATAGAAGACTACTTAATTAAAAATATATTAAGAAATCAAAATGATTAGACCATGTCAGATACATGTCTGTATGTGACAGCCATCTGCACGTCATGTTACTTCTTGCTTGTACAGGTTTCCAAGATGCAAAGTGCAATCATGAGTCATGAATATGTATTGCATAAAACAATTTATTTGAATGTAACATCTGTGTAAAAGCTAAATCTCTGCATGAGATTCTGGCTGGTTTTGAAAAAACAGTTAACAATTACCATGACTCCATAATAGTTTACCAGCTGTACAAATAACTGGCTACTAGTACCACCATAGACTAGCAATGGTAGTAGCCAATATTTTATATGCACAGTGTTAAACTAAAACTGATCATGTCTTCTGAAATTGTAGTACATTCCTACACTGTGTCTTGGAAAATGTTTGGCACTATTAAAATTCTTGTGATAACTGAAGTGCCTTAATATGAACTTTCAATTGTTTAAAATCAGGCTTTCTTTATTTTAACAGTTAAAATTTCACTGATAATTAGTTCTGCTTTCTGTCAGCAGAAACAGAAATTAATGACTTTGAGAAAAGTATTTATGATTTTTGTTCTTGATTTAGTTCAGTATGCACATTACTGTGGATATAACTTAGAGGCTTGTCATTTTTTAATCAGATGACATCCAACAGTTCCTTCCAAACTAAACCACTGCACATTCATATGATAGCAAATGGTGTCAGAAGAGGGGAAAAGTTAATTACATGTAAAAGACTGAACAAGAGCTGACTAACTCTTCCAGTAGGGGGAGATGTTCTTTTAAAGTTTCTCAGCAATTAAAAAGTGCTAACCAATTTACACCTCTCTCTTTTTAACAAAATCAACTTCGTAAGAGAAATCAGTGCATGTGCCTTAGTAGTGATATTATCCAAAAGGTGGTTGTATGAAAATCAGAAAAAATTACAAAACTCACAGCAAATGGCTGTAAGAGAAAAATGTACTGATGATGGAGAAAGCTGTGTTGACAGCCATCAAAACCAAAAAGGCCCTATTCCTTTTTAAAACCAAAGTGTCTCCAACAGCACTTTTTTTCACCTATACAATAAATGTAGTCTTTAGATGCCAAAGATGTGACAATACCATAGAGAAAGAAGAAATAAAAGCATTATTTTTTCATGTTAATACTACTAAATATTTTAAAAATAAAATAATAAACTGCGTTGCCTCAAACACACCCTCTGTATCTCAGAACAAAATCTCAGCTGTGTTTTCCTCCTTATTTCCAAATTTCTTTTTAGAAGTTTAAAGTCAGAAGTAATACTGTCTCATGTCACACTATAATTCTATTCTCCTTCTGAAGCCATTTTCTTTTACTAACCTTCCTGAGAATCAGGGAGGTTCCTGAGCGGTACACGTTACCATCTATTTTCTATCAATGCTGCTCACTGTCCATTATGTTGCCGTTCACCATTCCTCCAGTTGTGCCACTGCAACAGGGGATGATGACATAAATCAGATCTCTGAAATGTTTGTACTTTGGTCTGAGTAAAAATAGAATACTCTCACTCTTGCCTTCTTCCCAAACCAATTATCTTTTGACTCAGGTAACTTCTATGATCTCCTTCAATAAAGCAGCACTTGCATCAGTACAGCTGGAGGTGCAGTGAACGGGGAACATGTCTAATCTGGCTTTGTCACCAGAGAAATGGCTGTGAAAGTACACCACAGGGCACTTTTAAAGCAATCATGGTGAGAGCATAAATGCCATTTATTTAAAAAGGCTGGTATGTATCACTGTTATATTGTATCTATATGTGCGAGTTGTTGCTGAAAACTCTCTTTACGGTGTGTAGCAAAACCAGAACTCAAACAGCTAGAGTTTGGGACTTTTACTCTAAGTTTCCAATATGGGATGACAGGTGCCTATTTCAACTAGATGAACAATTCAGATATAGGCATGTACAGTAGAGGGATATGAATTTGATGAGCTGATTCATCCCTAGTCTGTCTAAATAGAGGTGAGTTACTAATAAATAAAGCCTCCTAGTATCTCTTCTGCAATACTTTTGATTGGCACAGTCAGAACAACTTTGGAAAGAATAATGTTATTTTCCCCATTTTAGGCACAGTAAAATGAAGTACTAATAGGTTTGCCACAGTCAGACAGCAGCACTTGCCAGAATCTGGAAAAACAATGCAAAACAGTCTGGATTTCTAGCTGCTAGTCCTGCTAAATGAACAGAAATCACCACTGCTGGTAAATATCCAGCTCATTTCCCACCTCTAAAATTGCCTATAAGTAAAATACCCCTCTTCATACTTGCTGTATCTTCAAATGCTTTGGATACTACTAATCTGAAAATAGATGCCACTTTTACTGTCACAGTGGTGAGAGGAGACTTGCCTGCAAATACAACTCCAAGCCTTGCCGTCGCTGCTCCAGAACCTTGGGGACCCAGTTTCTCACGTGCTTTGAAGGGATCTCTGGAGTTCTTATGAACTTCTTGAGCTGCAAATGAAAAGAAACACATACAGAAACAAAGCACAATAGTGTCCCTTTAAAGTGAACACGTTTATGTTAGAGATGAGGCAGTACAGGTGAAATAACACATAAAGGACAACTGCATGACAATGAAGTCACTCATCATCAGCTCAGTGAAATATCAGCAGACTCCATACGTACAGGTTGCAGTTAAAAATCTCCACGCCTAGCTGCCCTGGACAGTGAAGAGGAATGCTACTAATAATTTCTTGTAACTAACAGCCTTAAAAAAAAATGGCAAGAACTACATGAGAATACTTGAAATTAGTTCCCTGTTAGCCAACCTAGGATGATATCTCACAATGTCACTGCAGTGGACCTTGCTAAGGGAGGTGACAAAACAATGCAGGAATTTCTAACTCTGGACTTAGGCAACTATGAGCAGGTGAGAGAAGTACAGGGAGAAGATCTAACCATTTCTCTTGAGAGCTGGCAATCAAGAGAGCAAAATATCTGTGTTCTCAAACTCCACCAACAGATTGACAGTTGTGTTCAATATCTTACACAGAGAAATATTAACAGCAAGATTGCTACTGAATATACTTCCAAGAGAGCTCCACAACTATTGCTCTACAGATTTGCACAGGAAAACTTTTATAGATATATACGGAAATGTGTACATGCATACATATGAGTGTATATAGATATACACAAATATACACTCTGACAACACTAAGAATTCTCTTGTTGGAGCAACATATTTTCACAAAACAAAAAAATATTAATGTTTTCCTCAAAACTACAGAGCAAAAATAATAACTGGAATAGACTCCATTGCATTTTAATAGAAGACAACATTAGACATTCTTTCTGTTGGATATTGCCTCTGAGTAAATCCGAGGCAAGGAATCAACGGAAAGAAACTCAAAATTGACTTTGACATGCATGCCCATGGGAGACTGAGAATTTACATTTCATCTTTGAGCTTGCTGAGATGTCACTTCAGGAAAAAGCAGTGCCAACATATCAACGTCTCTACAATCACAAGTAACAAAGCTGCAGCAAGGAAACCTCAATTGCACTGGAAGTATTTTGCAACTTCCTTATTTCTTAACAGTGTTAAATTAAAATTAAACATAAAGTGAGAAAAACAACCCACCAAAACAAAATCCCAAACCCATGTACTTTTACTGACTGTCTTAAAGCCAGGATATAAACCCCATATTTTTTCCTCCAAATTGGTCAAGAATGTTGAAGAAGGTATGGTCACAGCTGTTGCAAACTATGACGGCACCTGCAGATGAGTAACAAATGAGGAGAACGCTCCAGATGAAGGGAGACAAATCTGAAACAATACAAGTGTCCACCAAGGTCTAGCTGCTTACAAGATAAATACTCTGTCGCTGGTGCCTCAGCTGATGATTAACAATTCTATTGTGCTCTGTGCTATATAAAGCATCCACTAAATAATTGCTTAAATGTGCAAGCACAGGCACTAGGTGTACGTGTAAAGCACCAGCTATACAGATGTACAAAGAATAAATGATCAGCCCACTCCCTCATCCTTACAACGATCCAATAATATATTGCAACAAATAACGATTACAATGTCAAAGAACATGAAGCGAATCTATGTATGTGTTTTAGTTATATTGCTTCATACCTGTCCCTACATAAGAAATATTTATCTGAGGACAACTACTGTCTGTAATACTTTCCTACCATAACACTGACCTAATGCCTATTTAGCATACTGTAGTCTCTATTTCCTGCAAAACTGAAAGATGGCTCAAATTATCAAGCAAAAAATTATTTGCCCAAGTGTGAAAAGTCAAAATGATTTAGAGTGTACACTAAAAATTCCAAAATTATAAATAACTTGCAAAACAAGATATATAGAACTTAAGATTCTTGTAGAGGTCACTGCAGTAAGTTGGAACACTGTCACCTTCTAGCATTCTGGTGCTTAAAAAGAACTACCAATATTTTCAAAAGTAAAGGGAAAAAGGTATAATAAAAAGGAATTTGGGAATAAATATTAATAAATGGTTGTATTTTTAACTGTTCTACACATAGAAATAATTTAATTCTTTCTACAAATGTTGCCACATAAGAATAATAAAAGAATTAATAATACAATACTGTGATGTGAATGGTGCACAGTCTGAAAGGCCTGGTTTGTTGCTTACAACCAGGGCAAAGTATAATAGTCTATGCAAACTATTTTAAAAAATCCAACAGTAGTGGATGTTTTCTGTCAAGGGAATAATTAGCACTCCTGAATTTGCACTCCTGGTGTAGCATATCAGTCTTGAAAAGATTTTCAACTGTTTCCACTACAGCTAGATTGCACAAGAAGTGGGGCTTTATTTTTTTTATACAACTGAAATGTAAGAAAGGTTGAACCCAGGAAGAAGATAAATCCAGCCACATTCTTGGAAACACCTCTGTTTAAAAACAAACAAACCAACCCCAACGAGTTAATCAAAACATTAATTGGCATTTTGATGAACAAATAATGTCCTATGAGAGCAACTGAGTCCTCCTTCGTCCATACAACACCAGTGAAGCATGTCCTTCTCTGGTAGAAGACATAATCTCCCATTTTCTACCACAGTCGCTCTCCACAGAAGCTTTGTTTCTTCTCTTCACTACAGACATCTCCAGCACTAAAGGCATCTTGAATATGCAGTAAGTCTAAAGGTAACTTTCCACCTGCCCTGTACTCACAGCAATTTAGAGTGAAACTTACATTTTAAATTAAAGGGGAAGAGAGGAACAAAAAATGAATACCCTATTGGCCTGCTGAAAGCAAACTGGTATCTGGACCTGAGTACAAATAGTGTCATAGGATGAGAACAAATTGTTCACAAAGAACAATTGAGGTGCAAGTTCAAAATACTCTTGTCCAGTAAGAACTGTTCAAATAGACACCTTAATTTTTTAAGGGTGTTAAGATTTCCTGCTCTAACACAAAACAGAGAGAAGAGGGGGTGAAACCACATACTGCATTACTAGAGAATGCTTTCTCCAGGATTTCTGTAACACTGAAAGCACTAAGAAAGGTTCAGGGCATGAGCTGTTCAACCATGTTTACTGAAATTTTACTACTTCAAAAGTAAGACACAAGAGGCACATTGTTGCCGAAATATGCTAAGTGCTTTGCATCTCTACAGGAAACAAACAATAAAAAGTCACTATCAAGCTTGCAGAGTAACATAAACAGACAGCAAGTAGATGAGGACTAAGTTGAAACAAACTGAAGAGTGGTGCACAGTGTCTGGTTAGAATATCTATTTTTCAGGTTTGTTTATTTTGCTGCTATTTCTGGACAGAGAGAAATGGACAACCATTTATGGTTTTTCTGGTTTTCTACAGAGAAATCTCTACAAAGGGAGTTACTGCAGAGAAAGCAATGTTCAAGGAGACAAACCTGAGAGTGAGACTGCACTCATTCTTAAGTTTTGTGTGAAGTAATTGTGCAACACCAGAAATTACAGTGAAATTAGACAACAACAAAAGAAGAAAAAGTGGAGGCATTCAGTGCTTTTTTTGCCCCAGTCTTTATACATACAGAAAGGCCTTGGGCTGCCTGGTCCCCTGAGTTGGAAGACCACGAATGCAGGAACAGTGACTTTCCATTTGTGGACACCGAATTTGTAAGGGATCAGCTGCACCAGCTGAATGTTCACAAGTCCATGGGGCCTGATGCGATTCATCCCATGATACTGAAGGAGTCAGCAGATGTTATGGCAGGACCCCCCCTGATCATTTACCAAAGGTCTCGCTGGCTGACAGCAGCTCAGTGTGAGTCAGCAGTGTGCGCCCAGGCAGCTCAGAGGCAAACCGCATCTTGAGGGGCATCAAACACAGCACAGCCAGTGCTCAGAAGAGGGGACTGTCCCCTGGATTCAGCCTTGGTGTGGCCTCACAAAGAGTGCTGTGTCCAGGTCTGGGCCCAGCAATTTAAAAAGGATGTGAAGGTCCTTGAATGCATCCAGAGGAGGGCAACAAAGCTGTTGGAAGGGCTGGAAGGAATGTCCTGTGAGGAGTGGCTAGAGGACATCAGGCTTGTCTGGTTTGGAGAAAAGGAGGCTGAGGGGCATACTCATTGCCCTCTACAGCTTCCCCAGGATGGGATGTAGAGAGGAAGGTGCTGAGCTCTTCTCCCTGGTACCCAGTGATAGGATGAGTGGGAATAGTTCAAAGCTGTGTCAGACATTAGGAAACATTTATTTACTGAGAGGGAGGGTAATGGCTTCTTGGAGAGGTGATCAGTGCCCCAAGCCTTCCAGTGTTTAAGAGGCATTTGGACAATGCCCTTAGTAATAATACACTTTAATTCTAGGCCGGGTCTGAAGGGGTCAGGCAGCTGGACTAGATGATTGTTGTAGGTCCATTCCAACTAAAAATAAAATATTCTATTATATTCTATTCTATGCCATGCCATGCCATCTACAGGAGATGGTCTACTTGGGTAGGGTGCATTTGAAGCATATAAATCCTGATTTTCCCCTCATAATGCTTCCTAACTTATTTAGTTGTATAATCTCTACTCACCTGCTTTACTTTCAATTGCAGGATTATTGTTGTAGGTAAAATAAAACACATGCATATTGCAAGACTTGGTGGTGTGTGAGCTGTACTACTGATTCTAACACTGTTGCTCTTGTGGCATCATATTCAATGTGAACACAAGAAGCAAAATATCTGAGACATATCTGAATTAGAACAATAAACAAGGACAATAGTATTAAAAAGTGGCAGCTGATACCACAACTGGGCCAAGAAGCAAAAAAAAAAAAGAAATCCTAGCATATCTTAATTACAGTGCAGTAAAGCAAAATACATTCTTGTTCTTTAGACTTTCGAGGGTCAACACACAGATGGCTCAATGGATGCCTTTCATTGACCCAAGTCTGCTTATATCCATGCACCACATAATGCTGGCAAAATCCATCCTTTCTGCCACGAGGGTAATGCTCCTTCCCAGAATGAGATGATTCCTAAGCTGACTCAGGGCCACCAGCAAACATGCTGGTGTGGGTAAGCTCCTCTGACACTGCAGTGGCAGGAGCTGTAAATGCCCGTGCTCCTCTCTGCCATTTGTAGAGAAAACTTTTCCGTATGGAAGGCTAGTAGCACCAGTCAAAGCTGCTGAGTGTGCACACTCCACCGCCACTGAGAGCTGCAAACCAATAAACATTAAGTTGACTCAGGTCCTAGGAATGAAGGACTGAAGCTCTTCAGTTGCAGCCCCACCACTGGCAATGGGCTGCAATGATTTTTCGGAATTCTGCTTCACAGTACTTAGCCTCCACAAGGCAGCAAAAACGGAAAACTTGCCTTTCAGCTGCATAACCATATAGCAGCATCCAGTTCAGCCTGGAAAGGAGAAATCATACTTTAACAGTGATCAAAACAACTTAAATTTGATTATATGAAGAGCAGCAGAGTGAGTTGGTCTACTCAGTCTTTTTCATGTCTAGTTTCGTAGTGTATACAAGTTGTTTCCTCAGCTTTACATATAGCAGATTAGCAACACACTTTATAGTACTAACAAATTATTTCCCTAATTGGATAAAAACGAAAAATGTATTTATTATAGGAATGTGTCTCATTCTGTGATTTTTACAAGAAGAAAACAACATACTACTGACAGTAGTTTAGGAATACATCATGTAACCAATAATCGAAAAGAAAAGGAGAGCTAATAAAATCTGAGAAGTCATCATCCCCTTTCACAAAATAGAAAAGTAACTGAGTAAGTTGGGAACTCATTTCTAGAGACGTGAATCACAAGATGTAGTTAAGATAAATGATGTATAGTAACAATTTCAAGAGAAAGGAAAACATCACAACTAAGGCAAAATCAAGGTTACATCTTATAAAGAAAGAGATCACTACCTTTTTATGAAGTGCATGGAATTCACTATACCTCTTCTCCACAAAATGTTTCCTTCCACTCATTAGCACCTCTATTTTAAAGACCTGAAAATTGTAAGTAATAAAAAAGAGATTAATATTACTTGCACAAACAGTTCTGTCATATGACTGTGTATATTTTACCATGGAGGTTCCAGTAGGTGGTCCCAAAAAGTCCATGATAACTCATGAGGTGCAGAAGTACAACAACAAATAATAAGAAGTATGGCTGAATCTTCTGTTAACAAGTTTGTTCAACAAGCATACAAAAAGACAAGTTAAGCTTGGACTGCCTACTGTACATTAAGAACTAAGCATTAAAATATTCCCTTTCAGAAAGATTTAATATATTTTGAAGTAGATAAAAATATTTTAAAAATATTTTTAAAAAGGATGGTAAGAACAAACAAAAAGAACTAGTTAACAGATACAGGATGATATGCATGAAAAAGGACAAACAAATGCAAACACTATATTGTAGGTTAATTTTCTCCCAACCTACAAATTCATCTGCAGTCTCAACTGAGCTTTTGCTACCACCTACACCCTAGAAAAACAAAGCAAACCAAAAAAACCAACAAAAAACCCCCCACATAGCAAATGCTTGTTTTCTTTGTATGATACAAGTGACAGCTTTTGTTTCTGCCTCTGGAAGGTTGAAAGTCCAGGAGAAGAAGCTCTCTGGATCCACTAATTAGTAGTCACTAACATGACATTTTCTTGATTCTCAGGTCACTGGGTCAGTTCTGAGGTCAAGTGATGAGAAATATTTTGAAATACTCAAGAAAGCATGGTCTATTTAAATGAAGACAAGCTCAGCAGAAAAGGAATACAGAAAAGGTGCCTGGTCTATCTAGGAGTTCTTTGTTTTCTGTTTTGCTCAGAAAATGCTGGAAAAAATTATTTCCAGGACAATAAGTGATGATGTTCAGGGCAGACGATTACATCAAGACCCAAGACTTAGGTCAAATAAATAGTTCTTTAAAATAAGTTTGCAAAAAGTCATTATGCCTGAATGGAGAAAAAAAGGGTTTTCTGTCACAACATACCCAGCTAGCACTGATCAGAGCAAACACACAGAAACCATGCTGGATAAACACTTTCTATTGTCCACTAGAATCTGCCTTTCAATTAGGTCAAAATGCTACACTTTCCTTGGCTAGCCAAACCACATCAGGAACAGATAGCATTTTATTTAATCCAGACTGAAATGTGTCTACCTTTGTCTGAATGCAGCATGGATGGGATTGCAGTCATTTCACACCAATGTTTACATAACCAAAATTAGTTCAGATCATTGTAATCCATCAAAATAACTTGGGCTATATTCTACCTCTTTGAAGAGGACTGTTTCTGTGTTCTAATCACTGCGAGCAGACGACCTTATTTGGGTGCATTGATTTCCACCCCCCCACGTCTATTTTAGACTATTTTGGGAGAACAGCTATTGGCTATTAAACAATTTTCCTCTAGAAGTGAAAAAACTCCAAGGCACCCTTAGGAATATATCTTAAGTTCAGAGTTGTAAAGAGCATCACATGCAAAGAAAAATCAATGTAGGCTTTTTTCTTTAGTTGAGACTTAACATCCTAATTATATGAGAGGAAACCATTATTTACATCTTATATTCTACACAGTGTATGAAAGAAACAGTTTTGTGAGAAACAAAACTGATCGCAGAGGAAAGCCACTGCTTTGAAGGAATTTCAAGGATAACTTAGTGGGAAGAATGGATAAGAAAATATGACCCTAGTTAAATTAGAAGTGACCATGAGTCACTAGTTAAGGTGTTGCAACTGTGTTGAATTAACCTGATATTAAATCTCCAGCAACTACAAGGAACTCATAACATCTACTTACACCTCAGTAAGTTAAGAGCCACCACACGACTGTTAGATTAGCGCTTTTGTTGGCTACAGGGTTTGCCAAGCAATTTGGAGAAGTTGAAGGGGCTCCTGCCTCAGCTATAAGCACTCACTTGACAGGTAGCTTTCTCATGAATCATAGCTTGGCTTGTGCAGTCCCATTTTGGCTTTAGTCATATACGTGCAACTTCAGAGAAATATCTTTCCCTCTGAAGTCTATAAACCTGTCATTTCATAAAGGAAAAGAGTTGGAATGTGGGGAAGAAAGGAAATATAAATCCCTCTGTGGACCTTATTTTCAAAGCATGTATCTATTTTGTTCTGTGTTTCATCACTGGTTAAGGAATTACAGAAATGGCTTTACAACACCAAAAAGTATGAAGCATTTATTCAGCCTCTTTTTTAATCTTATCAAGGTTTTAATTACTGTTTGCATAATTTTTGCTAACAAAATGACACTGAAGAATATATTTGCCAGTCATTTTCACAGATGACATGAGAAGAGAGAACCACAGCATCCTGTGCACAGTGATGTCATTTCCAAACCCACATATCTGCTACCTTTACACCCTCAACTGGTTGTACCAGTGTAGAGGCTTTAACTCTGACTCCAACCATCCAGAGCCCTCAGATCTAGCTTCAGCAGCCATCTAAAATTTACAAAGCTGGACAACAGATCTGCTGTGCATGAGGGTGAAAATCACTGTTTGAAGGGAAAACCCTGCAAATGGTTTTTCTAATCTACTCATTGTGGCACCTGTACTTCAGACGCAGAAAGCAATCTGTGATAAATAAGTGGATGATCTGTACATATTTTTGTTTAATGCAAATCTAAATATTTAATTGATTTACAAAGTAACTTACAAAGCAGAAATGCAAGTAAGTAAAATAACACATACTGTGCTTATGAACTTCACACTATTAAATAACTTTATTTGGACAGCATAAATTCCAGGTTTGATTCCTCACTGTTTACCAGATCACAATTCACAAGAGCAAACTAAAATTATAGAAATGAGGTTCTGTGCCACTATTTCATATAACGACATGGCTTTGTGTGAAAGACAAAAAGATACATTAGCTTATAAGAGAGACAGGAACTCTTCATGGATTCAAAATAGCTATGGACAAATCTCACACAAATTTAACTGAGCAACTGCAGGCCCTGACATAAAAACAATGTACGGAAACTAGTGAACATAGACAAAAGTGCCAAAATAAAGATGGAAAAACTATGGGGGGGAAAATGCAACACTGCAAGGAAATTACTTTACTTGTAAAAATGTTCATGTTCTCTGAACAGATAACTTTGAAAAGACATATGACTCTTTATAAGTGACAGTTAGTTAAATTACAAATGTAATAATTAATCACTGAATAAGATAAGCAAAATGCTTTTCCCATAGTCATTGAAATAACAGAAATTATACTGCACTGCAAGATTTGCAGTTCATCCTGACCAGGACACATGGGACCATAGACACTCATTAGAAAACTCTTTATGAGTACTATGAAACCAGAAATTGACTCGCCTTTCTGGGTTACTACCACAAGAGTTACCAACGATGTTTGCACAAAGTCAGAAGGTGTTTATCCATTAAGAACATCCTTCCAACAGAATTTAACCCACATAAATGATGTATGGGACAAACACCTTTGGACTGGATATCATTATGAATAATGTTGATCTTTTGCCAAGCAGAATTGTGGATCTGCCACTGCAGTTCATAACCATCAAACCTATTGTTAGGGAATAGACTGCCTTAGCTTATTGAACTATTTGGCATACAATTTGCTTAGCATAACTCGCTTGGCATAAGTAACTATGTTTGCTTAGGCCGCAAGCTGTGAACTTTTGAACTTTCTGCATAATTAAGCAAAGAAGGGCCCCAGAGTCAGTTCAAGCTAGAAGACAAAGGGAGCTTTTGATTGTTGGTAGGAGCTGCGTCCCTAGAAATAAGTAAAGGAACACAACAGCATGTTTTAAAGAAGACGAGAAACAGCGGAATGTAAGAACTTATTAATATTTTGGCTATGCCGAAGACTTATTTTTCTTTCTAGCTGCAGGTGCAAAATAACCACTGAAGGACAGGACTTAGACTAATGTCTATTCTGGTTGGTGAAAATCAAGTGACCACTCTCAGAGATAAGAAATGGCCCACCTGAGTGAAAATGAAGGGATCCAATGAAGAATAAGGAGACCCCAGACTCTAATTTTACAATTAGCCTGAATAGACATGCAAAGGGTGGGAAGCTTAGACTGCAAGGGTGTAATTGCCCAGAGTTTTATTTGCTTGAGGTCCCTCTTCTGGTGGCACCCAGCTGGAGCTGCTCTATATTGTGCCTTATAAATAAATTATTTCTTTAAGAAGAAGTTCTAGAATCCATGCCCTAGCCTCTGCTTTGGGAAACCTAGGGAAAAGGAACTTTCTTAACACCTGTGAAGGAAACCCTTCAAGAAGAATTCTTAAGGATTTTGTTAATAAGATAGTAAAAACGTTCAGGTCTGACTGCGAAACAGATTTACATATGTTTAAAAACATTTCTCTTTTTTTGCCTCCACTTTGTACCAATGATACAGATAATATTCAGAACTTAGAAACCATTTTTTAATTTCTTATTGTTAGTACGTATGCCTAATTTTACAATTTTCCTGAATTTATCTGTTTCTGATTGTTAGCAAACCTCTAACTGAATGATCCCTTTTCAGTATTTTCAAGAATACTGACATTTCTCTTCTTGGTGCAGACACTGGACAGTACTATGTAATAACTAAATTGGATTATATATGGAAAAACAACTGGTATTGTATTACTGTGAATTTCCAAGATAGAATGCATAAATGGAAGAAAACAGGAATCAAAAAGAACCATCCATGCCTTCCTGTAAGCCCACCAGTGTTGTAAGCACACATTGAGAACTGTATGGGAAATAACACAGGTACTGCCCTCCTTCAGTTCTTACCTATGTCAAATGCTTGCGCTGGGTACAAAAGGACATCTTTTATCTGATAATTTGATGCAAAAATCTGCAGCTCCAGTAACTTAGTCTCAAAAAATGCAGAACAATCAGTTTAACAAAAAAACACAGACAAAAATTACAAACAGGAGTAGGGAGGAAAACTAACAAGAACAGTAACTGCTTGGCTAGGTTTTCTATTAAATGAGAAATACAGAGACGGGACTTTTATATTAACTCATGGTAATTACATTAACTACGATGTTTATAACCATGGTAAATTAATACTATCATATTTATACATGGAAAAATTGCAAAGTATATAAATGTCTGAAAAATTAGACTTGAGAAAGAGATTTGGGGCGGCATCATTTAGAATGAGGAGATACAAAAACCAGAAGCAGAAAAAGAGAAGTTTACAAAAAACAGATATGTGTCTAACATTCACCAGGAAAGAAAACTCCTCAAAATTCTAGTACTGTGCTTTTCTCTCTCAAGAACAAGCTTACCAACACTAATTCTATTTCAAATATTACTTACAGAAATAAATACATCCTTTTAGATGCCTCAGTATACTTGACAGAGTTTTGTCTGAGGAACAGTTAATGCATTCAGAGTGTCAAGAAACTCAACCTCAAACTTTTGTCATGGCCATATGGAAGGAATTCCAGAGCAAATGAAATGACAGCTATGGTCCACAAAATGCTAATAGGATTTTCAGATGCTTAGTGTTTCGTTATCATTCAGACAATGGCACATTTTCTGTCTCAGTTGTGCTATGAGTAGAACAAGACCACAGCATATAGCAGAGATCAAAATATGACTTTAAACCTATTCCCATTCAACTGATCCAGGGGAAAATGAACGTCTACAGAACCAATAAGAGCACGTGGGTGGTGCCAGTAACCAGAGCTGTATGTGGCTGCAGCAGCAGTTCGGTATCTCAGGGTCTAAATGCCTAGTGGCAACACTCCGTATTTCTGAATGCCCTCCACAGCAGAGGCAGAGACGAGGAAGGTGTTCAGAGCCAACTCAAACTTCATAGCAGCCTTGATAAAACTGAATCTCGCTATCCTCCAAATGAAAACAAATTAACTTATTCTGACTTCATTCTTCGCAAGGGAGGGCAGCAAAACTCAGTTCTGCAGTGGGCACAGGGCAGCTCAAGGACACAGAGACAGGCTGACAGGTCACAGAGGCATGAAGCAAGGGAAATCTCCCTTTTTCTCTCCCTAGTTATGGTACTCCCCTGTCTTACACCCACTGTTTACTTTGGTTTATGCCCACGCTGTCCACTTGCTAAGACTTAAGACCTTCTGTGCCTTAGGTAGGTTGCTTACAGTCACATCTTTGCCTCCTCCCTGTAGTAATTGCTCTCCCCACCCTACACAGGCAGCCCCTACACAAGCTCCTGCATGGTCTTCCTTTAATAAAAGGGCCCCCTTCCTGCTGCAGAACTGGGAAACAAATTGGGGCACTGTAAAGAAAGAAGCAGAACAGCCCTGAAGAGCTCAGTTGGATCCTTTTGGTTTTGCTGGGGCCCTAAGAAGGGATGAAAGTGGCTGTAAGAAGCAGTAAAGAAACGAAGCCAAAGATTAGGTATTAGAAACTGAAAGTAATCAGTATTGGGGGGCAGGATGAACAGGGAGAGAGCTGTTCTTCCTAGCAGCAGTTCTCACACATGCTGAATGGTTTTTACTGATGGCCGCTAGAGCAGACAGAAAGCAGGAGCTGCCAACAGGCAGCTCAGCTAGTGCAGATGTTTGGAACGCTGGTCCTCACAGGTACGCAGTGGGCCCACAGGTACCTCCACATCTTCACTGACTCAAGCAACTACGTGTTGTGTCTGTGCTTCAACCTCCAGCCGTACAGCTGTACTCAACACAAGTGTTTCACTTTTACTGAAGGGCCCCAAAGAGATTCAGATCCATTACACTATCCATCATAAGATGCGCTAATCTTACCTGAAACCAGCTCAAAAATTGGGTTGGACCCACAAACAGCCCCTTTCCCCAACCCAAGCACTGTCATGTCTGTTATCTGAAATCAGGCTGTTTAACTTAGTCCTAATTTAAATGTACAATATGAAGTTACAGAACAAGAAAGAAAGTACATAGTTTTATTAACTATGGAAAACAAGGCTTAACATTATGCAATTATGACGTTGCTTTGTCCAGAGCCTGGAAAGGAGAAAGACCATGTCAGAGAAGTGAAAGGTTCACTGCAGGACTTCCAGAGGGCACTCCCATCAGTTCCGGTCTGTGTGAAGCAGTTACCTGACCCTCTTGGCCTGGAGAGGCAGCCTTACTATTTTTATAATACAATAAATACATTTTCTACTATGACACAAACCCATTGAGAGGACAAGTATGTTGTTTCATTGATTTGTCCTGTTAAATGTCATGTTACTGTAATCTAACTTGGACATTTGTTTCAAAAAAAAAAAAAAAAAGTGTACCTAAGAACAACCAAAAGCACATGTTCTTATAAACATGGCTCCTACTTCAAATGTCTCCTTAATAATTTTTTGTAACCTTCAGCCATTTATTTACTGAAAAATCTGTCTCTTCGCTAACATTTACCAGTGTTACTGGTACCAGTACCTATGTAAACCAAACTACAGTCTCCTCAAGAACCTTTCAGCGTGCATGTCCTGGTTTTCTCTGGGATAGAGTTAATTTTCTTCATAGTGGCTATATGAGGCTATGTTTTGGATTTATGCTGGAAACAGTGTTATAATACAGGCATGTTTTAGCTTATGGCTGAGCAGTGCTTGCACAAAGTCAAGGTTTTTTTGGCTCCTTACACTACTCCACCAGTGAGCAGGCTATGGGTGAACAAGAAGCTGGGAGGGGACACAGCTGGGACAGCTGACCCCAGCTGACCAAAGGGATATTCCATACCATATGGCATCATGCTCAGTATATAAAGCTGGGGAAAGAAGAAGGAAGGGGGGACGTTTGGAGTGATCGTGCTTGTCTTCCCAAGTAACTGTTATGCGTGATGGAGCCCAGCTGTCCTGGAGATAGCTGAACACCTGCCTGCCCATGGGAAGTGGTGAGTGAATCTCTTGTTTTGCTTTGCTTGCATGCACAGCTTTAGCTTTACCTATTATACTGTCTGTATCTCAACCCATGAATTTTCACAATTTTACTCTTCTGATTCTCTCCCCCATCACGCCATAAGGGCAATGAGTGAGCAGCTGCACGGGGATTAGCTGCTGGCTGGGGTTAAACCACAATCACGCAGTTTGTCTTTCCCACCAATACTATAAAATAATTAAGGATATTCCCCCTCCTACACTTTTTTGCAGTGTGGGCCTCCTCCACTCATAAAATGGCACAGTGTTGATAGGAATTATGTACAAAAGTCATGCATAGGACTAGAGAGTATTGTTTCTGAAGATGGCCTTTGAGAAGCATATGCCTTATTTCTTAGGGTTTAGACGAACAGGTAGTAAAACAACTTAAACTGCAATCCAGTCAGACAGTTTTGTAATGCCTACAATATGGGAAGCTCAAGAGAGTCTTCTCCAGAGCTGTCACTGTTGAATGAAAGAGTAGCTGACAAATAAGAGTAAGTAGTTTTCTGATTTTTTCAACTCTCCTTAAACCAATCTTTTCCAAACACATGGTTCATAAAATCCCATAGGAACTTCTCTGTCATTTCCTGAAAAATAACTTACTTGACTTTCCAAGCTAAAAAGCTTCTCCCTTGCCAGTGAAACACTGAGTATGGAAATCTAATTTGTAACCGAACCAAGAAGCTGCAAGATCTGACTTGCTTCTGATATTTTTCTTTATTAGCCCTGCAGAGCACAACTGTTACACAAATGACATCCTTTTAAAATCCGATTGTCACTGTGGTCACCTATTTGGCTAACTTCCTTACAATGAAACTTAATGAAAAATGTGTTGATCTTTTACTGAAAAAGGAAAAGTTCATAACACATCTTAATGCCTACAGCTACACAGACAAAAAAAAAAAAAAGCCTGCTCTGCTCTATTTGTCCATCTGGATTATCTCAGTGTCTCTTACCAGAAGTAACAGAACAACCAATTACAATAGTAATTGTTCAAGTAATAGTAATAGAACCACCACAAACCTTTTAATGGAAAATACAAACTTTCCAATAGAAACAGTACATTGGGATAAAATACTTGAATACTGCAAAAAATAACCGATGGCAAAAGCATATTTACATGAAACAGATGAATTCTAAGTTGATGAAATATAAGGACTCTTCTACTTTGTCACAAAATCCTTTGCTATTTTATCTGGAGAGTCTATAAAGAATCCTCTCACTTCTCAAGGCAGGACGCAACTCCTAATCAAAATGAAAGTATGCCCATATTGCAGTCAACTAGCTGCAAGAAACTTCTTTATACAAGAAGATAGACACAAGTTTTTTCTAGAAACTTTAAGTCTATGTTAGTTTGCCTATACTTGTATTTGCTGTCTGGAGAACACCCATATCACCTAAGACCTCCAAACCACAGATGGTTTGTTTACAAACCAAAATAGCCCAATGGTGTCAAAGAACATATTAAAAAAATATACACACAGTGAGGTGATGAGCGTTACAGCTTAAAGAAGCTGGCTTTACACTGTCTCATACCGCATGGTATGTCTACCATGGTATATGAATTTAGCCTTTTCCTCTGATAGTGGCTAATAAACACACATGAACAGGACACACCAAATTATTTAGTCAATTTACAGTACACACAAACTATTAAAAATCAGCTCCACACTCTTCATGGTAAATAACAGAGGAAAGAAATACTGTATATCCACCTAGCACCTTTTCTTATTAGTGTCTCTACAGTAAAACAAGTAAGCCTCTGCTCCCCTTTACCTGTAAACATAAGTAGTCCACCCAAATAATTTTTCAAAAGCAGTAGTCAAAGTAGTCAAAGGAGGTTGCTTTTCTAAATGTCTGTTCAGCACAGCAAAGCTCCTTCACATATTACATTTAAATACTGAGATTAGTCTGCCTTCAAGCCCACCACAGAGGATTCAAATGCTATTCTGTTAATAACAAAGATGAGAAATCAGGATGGATGCAACATTTTCAGGCACTTCTTTTCAAGGACTTGACACATCAAAACTTTCACTAAACCAGCACTGGTTTGCCTTCTAAGATGGAAACGTAATTACTTCTGCTCTTGCCTGCCATCTGCCTTATTCTTACATGCAACAGTCAGCACTACTTCAAACATCAGCACTCATTTCTGAAAGTAACGGTAACTGTATAAATTTATCAGAGAATGCCATCCTGCTCACTAAAGGTTCCCTTGCCAGGTTAATCTCTTTTGAATGGTAATTCAAAGTTGGACAAAGAAATAAGCTCCAAGAGCTATAAAGCAGTTTCATTTCCTACTGGACTAAGCCTGTTGTGACTGAAACAAGACCTGAAGCAGCTTACCGGGATGCAGTTATTGATACATCCAACTGCAGAAAACCAGACGATTCTTCATGTGTCAAAAAGGTGGAGAGAATGGAAGCGACAAACTCAGCACAACTACTGAAGAAACTGCATGAGCAGCTATCAAAAACGGTACCCCAAAATAATAAAATATTGTGCCCAAATGAAGATTTAAGTTTTTAAGCTTCTGAATTTACATGCTGTGACCAACAGGGCACTTACATTGCAGTTGGCTTGGTGGCCACAGTGAACACAGATATTCCTGAGCCATATTTAAACTAATTCAGGAACCACTGACAGTGTAAGAGTAGCTGGAGCATGGGCAGCACAAACTGCAAAGCTCATGGCAAAGTCTGGACACAGCTCAGTGCTGAGGGGCCAGCCTGACTCTGTCACAGGAACATCTGCGGGGGCTGCAGTCTGCAAGGTGCGGGTGTCCCACAAAGGACAGCAGGGTGAGTGTGAAATTCAGAGGGATGCAGGGTTCAGTTTTGACTTGAACACAAGGGAAGAATGCAGGGAAGAAAGAAAAGTATTTCCTAGTTTGCTTTCCTTAGAGTCACCATATGAAACACAGCAAGCAGCTGAATCACAGATGCTTCAGACAGAACTGTATTGGCATTCGTGGATGAGCTAGGGCAGCACAGAATTTGACTAAAACATCTAACTCTGAAAAAAGGCAACATCTAAACTGCTCATGGAGACCACATTCAGTACAATTGTGTCAACATATTTTATAGGTTCAAAATCAGTAGAAATACTAATACAAACCAATATCCAGGATGATATACATAATTAAGGTATCCTAATAGCAATTTTGCGATACAAGATTGAATAACCTACCAGAGAGCACTGGTTGTACAATTAAATATTTATCATTTCAAAGACAATGAAAATTGATTCAGTGAGAATTATGTTAATTTGCAACTGGTCTCTCAATCAGTTGGAAGATAGCGAGGCAAACCGAGTAATGACATGCCTGCAAATGTATTCAGCCAGATAAAGTACCATTTATCCAACACATCTCAGAAAGATTTAGAATAAGTTATAAAATTATTCTGATTCTGCAAACACGGATATAAAAGCCTGCATGCTGCAAACAAAGTGACAGGCAACGGATGATTGAGAATTGTGCTAAATGTTTAATTGATGACTGTTGCTTGAACTGAAGATAACACAACAGTATGCCAATCTCTTCAAATGTTAACTAGAAGCATCAGAGTCAAAAGCATCATTCACAGGTGTAAAAATCTGTGACTACCTTTTCCTTAAAGAAGAATATTAAAGACACAGCCAAGCACACAGAGCTCACTTGACTTGAGCAATTCAGTAATAAAAGCTAGTAGATTCCTAAACACAGCACTATGAGGAAATAGTATTTATACACTCATTTTTAACTGAAATTTGAGAGTCACATTTTTATGCCCTGGTTCTTGGGTATAAAAGAAATCTTCATTTGCTGTACTTGCAAAGTCTGCATGTTCATCACCTGCAGATACCAACCAAGACCCCTGCTGAAATCCATAAGGACTTAAACCCCTAAATTCAGTTGGACAAATTCAAAAGTACTATCAAGATAAGGACGGATAACAATGAGAAGTCATTACAAACACAATGTGACACTGTCACTCCTCTCATTCTAAGGTTTCAAATTTTACTTCTGCCTTATTATGAACTTAGTGAAAACTTCACTCCCCTATGCAAACCTCAGTGATTTTCCCAATTCTCATTTTTTGTACTGAATAGAAAAATTTTTCCCATTTCCATTCACGCAAAACACTGTCATATATAACTTTTCAAATATTTTTTTTTATAAAGGCTCTACTGTTGTGAGTCTCCATTACCTCCCTGCAGAAGGAATGTAAACATTGCTTAGCTTACTTTAAGTTCTTAGTTGCAGCAAGAAAGTGCAACTTCTCTATTTACAAGGTAGAGAAAATGCAACTTACCTTACCCTATGTGTGTATGAGGTGTCACCTTATCTCCAACTGCCTCAGCAAGTAACTGCTCATTTTCCATACAGCTTCTGTCCCTACTTGCCTTTTATTTCACCCACATATGTTTTTCACAGTTACGAAAACTGAAGCGGTATAGAAGGGACATTCATCTTGCATTCACCTTGCACCTTCCTTTTTCATGCTGCAGCTCACACACCCTACTGCTACTTTTAATTCTCAATAACATTTCAAGAGGTCCTGAGATGGAATTAATTTAATAAAATATATTATAGGCCTTAATGGCAGTGCTAGGAGCAATTAGAATAATCTAATATCTTCCATTATAAGACTGTTCTCAGTTACTTATAGTTTTGCCAACCTTTAATTTTTGGGCTTAGATTTTCCATACTAGGTATGAGATTCAGAAAATATTTTTAGAAAGTTACAGCCGAGACAGTCCAAATACATACTTAAAGAAAAATATATTTTACTTTACCCATGTGAAAAAACCCAATCAAAAACCCGAAGCCCAACCCAAAACAAAACCCAAACCATTTCACACAAATACCCCCAAGATGTGGACAAGAAGACCAGAAAGACAGCTGGGAGGCAAATCTGGCTAACCCATAAGCTTCTGGAAAAAAACCTGACTCCTAACAAAACTTTGCACAGATTATGTGCACAATATAGGTGTTCCAATGGTATCAGCACTGCTGGTGGTCTGTTATTTTTACAGCGTGTCCATCCAGGCTGAAAGTTTATAGCATCTCCACGAAGTTAGGAAAAATTTCAGGCCCAGAGAATCCTTTTCTACAGTTCAGGAGCTTCTATTACGTTAAGGAGCAGAAAAAAGATTGGAGGATGCCTCTAAGTTTTTGTGAGAGAGAGATGCTGGACAGGAATCTACACTTCGGCACAGGGGAATGACACTTGAAAAGACCATACCATGTTACCATTAAAACAAGCAGGTCAAGGAAGAGCAGGAGAAGGGGCTTTTAGCCTGAAATACTCCAGCTCCTGTAACCTTGAGGGCAACAACCAATTTCATCATGTATGAATCACAAATGTATGTCACTGCAACTGCTTGCTGTGAAAACCCATTGCTAACACATGGTGTCCCTCCCCCTCTGTCCACTGCTGGTGAGGCAGTTGGATGATAAAAACCCAGGCACCTTAGTCCAGAGGTCTATACTAGGAACCTAAAAGCTCCATGTACACAGGTCATACGGCTAGGGCAATACCTATTCAAATGATATATTCCCTTCCC
The DNA here is from genome assembly GCF_036013445.1 of Caloenas nicobarica. Classification (NCBI taxonomy): domain Eukaryota; kingdom Metazoa; phylum Chordata; class Aves; order Columbiformes; family Columbidae; genus Caloenas; species Caloenas nicobarica. The sequence continues at coordinate 33,148,003 of NC_088284.1, forward strand.
TTCATTCTCAGTTGCCTGCTCAAGCTTAAAAAGTAGGAAAATGGGAAACCATTAAGAAACAAGGGTTGTGAATTTAAGTACTCGTGTCTTTACTTAAGCTTTTCACACAATGCAACCCAGCATCCCTGCATATACTTGCAGCCATCAGGCACACACTACTTTTCCCCAGGGCGTCTGCTCAGACCAGCATACAGGACTGACAGTGTCATGGGAACAAATGAGCAAAGGACAACGTCCTTAGGGGCTCTTTCCATTTAAGAACTAAAAAAGCCCCAAACAAACAAACAACACCAAATCAACCAACCAACCAAAAGACAAAACCAAAACAAAACACATTTTAAGAGGCAGGAAAACCACATACATGGAAAGCATGGCCTTGAGATTAAGGCACATCATAACATCACTGTCACTTTGGAAAGTTTAGATCTAAAATCCAATAACTTGTGCAATGCTGAACAACTTATTTCATGCTTTTTCCTAGAAAAACCTACTTAGAGCATCCCACTTGGGCATAAGTCAGAGGGCCAAGGCTAAAAGCCCAAGCCCTCAGGGACACAGTGGATGTAGGGCAGAGATGTACAATGAATGTACTTACACCCACACAGACAAACACATCCCACCTTGCATACTGTTGTACAGGTCCCTATTTTAGGACATGAGAAACTAACGCTGACATTTGATTCCTCCTGATTTTGTAAAGGAAGGCTTTTTAATAAGGACTGCACACAAAATGTGGGGGGAAACAAAATAAATAAAAAAACCCCACCACTAAACCTGGCAAGTGCACACACAAGCCCAAATCTCTGCTAAAGTCAGCTTCTCCATGCACTGCTGGTGCTGGTACCTCGCTCATTTAACATAAGAAGTTGTATTGTTGCAGAGACCACTGTTGTTCTACACATAGATCCAACATTTCTCAACTCCTCCTTCCAGGGTATATTAAATAGGTGGAGGAGGAAATAGAGCTATTCCACAAAATGCAGTATTGATTTTTCTACCGGAGGAAGGAGACTCTCAGTCAAAAAATACGTCTTTGCTCCTCTACCTCATGAGAGAATAAAAGTCTCAAAAAAAGACATTAACCTGCAAAACCATGAACCACTGCAGAATTTTCATCTAGCCAGTGTTCTTGGCATATGTCAACACTACCTAACTGAAAAATCATCAAATAGTATTCATACTTCAGGTATTCTTGAAATACATAAAAGGAAAAAAGTTATTCTTCCTCAGAACTTCTTAATCACTGCAACTATTAACAAATACTGAATGAAACCAGTGGAGGATTTTTAAGTAAAACAAACTCCTCTAATCATTCTTTAAGACCACAGAAAACAGAGTAAACCAATTCATTATAATGTGCAGGTAAAAAACCGGTAGCGTTAAAACGGTGACATTTTCTTATTTCTATATTACATACCAGTGTTGTAAGATCTTGACCATTAATTCTCCATTAAGTTGTAACACCCTAGTAAAAGTGAACATAACATTTCCGACAGTAGAGACTGATAGGATTTGTAACGGTCTTAAAAGAAGACATGAAGTATTACTGTAGTTTACAGTGACAAGATAATAGCTATAAAATAATTTCAGAAAATACCAGGACTTGGGATGCTTTTGGACAGTTGTTGCTCTATGTACATATTGCCCAATATGCTGGGTTTCAAGAAAGTCTTCCCTCAAGATGTGTCACCCCATCAATCTGAATAATAAATAGCTTGTAAAATTCTACCCATCAGAAATAGAAATATTGTAAAATGTATAATTCTACTCTCAGATCTTTCTTTGCACTGAAAATATAATTTTCAATCAAATCTCCTATCAATTTTTTTAAAAGAACCAATGAAAAATGACTGCATGCAAAGCTCACCCAGTGTTTCTAGAAAAATAAGACTATTACCAGATCCAGAGCCAAATCTGGCCTATTTAATAGTTTCATCAGAAAGTCTACATTAGATAAACACTGGAGCAGGGGCCCAGAGAGGTACTGCAGAAAGTCAAAACATGATAGGACACGACCCTGTGCAATCTGATCTATGCTGGCCCTGCTCTGAGCAGGTGTGGGGGTGCCTGGACCTCCACGGGCCACTGCCAACCTAAATGACTCTGTGATCCTATGGAAGTTCCTTTCAAGTCAGGAGTACAAGTAAAGAGACGAAAATATTGCTTCTTTTTACATGCTCGTTTTTGGGAAGACAGTTGGAAGATTTTTGCTCTGTTACAAATTTGTACTGTTCTGTGTTATTGAGCAGCAATTTGCCCTTCAGCTTTGCAGAGTAACTACCTTGACAAGTTACATTTATTCTGACTTATGAAATGATATTCTGAACGTGTTGTTTCTGTGAAGATCCTGTTACAAAATTTTGAAGAAGGCGGGTGGAATGGGAGACAATAGATATTTCCGTTAGCTTTAAGCTATTTCTCTTCTTAAGACCCTTTCATCATTCCCACCAGACAGTGGGAAAAAACCAGTCAGGTCCAAAAGTCACTGGTCAAACAGTGACATTTACTCACAATTGAAAAAATCCTTCCTAAATTAAAAGTAACACTGATTTCCTCAAACAGCCATTCCAGAGTCAGAAGGGAATCCTAAGCACGCCCCACCTTTGTGGTGAGGCTCTGGGAGTCTGGCAGTGGATTCTTATATATTCTTTATTTCCATTCCAAACAAGGATAATATTAACTTTTATGAATTCTACAAACAAGAGAGAAATTTCTCAGATTGCTACTGATCTGAAAGTGTCTTCTTCATTGTTATCACTGAACAGTATAGCACTTTGCCTCAACAAATGTTCAAAAGCTAAACTGGAGCTCTCCATATGTCATATGAATTGCTGGATTAATGGTGAAGTTTATCAGATTACCAACATTTATCAATCATGCACTTAAGATTACATACTGATTTGTACATGTATATAACACAATGAAAGCTACTATTTCAAATCTGTCTTACGAGTTTAGGATTTAGGTTGAAGTTTTAGTAAGAGAGGATCAATGCTTTTCTATCTTCAGAAAACTTCAAATCATCAGCCTATGTTAAACGAAACTTAAGGTTAAATGAATTTAATACCCAATAAATAAACTGCATAAATTTATGTAAGCAAAACTCTGTTTTTCCATGTTTATTGAAATTGGTTCATGGCGTTATTAAAAAAAAAAAACAAACAACACAGAACCTGTACTCTACTGATACACACCAATCCAAATCTCATGAAGACTCAGGGAAGACATGGCCAATTCTGTAAAAATGTTCTAAAACGCAGCAGAAGAAAGCATTATGAAGTCAAAGTAAGCTATTATTAAATGTGTAGCATGTAAGTGGGACTGTACTGTTAAGTAGAAGTAAGGGTCTCCAAAAATGCTGAAGATATTAAAATAACATTTGTTAGCACAATGTCTATTTAAGAGAATAAATGAAGCAAGGCCCAACCTCAAAACAGTACAGAAGACAAAAAGACACCCAAATTATCTTCATCAGTAAAACAGCTCAGTTACAACATGGAAAGGGGAAGCATGTGGAACAGTAAATAAACTTGGTTTAAAATACAAATTTTGTAACTTCAAGCTTTTATAGCCAACTAACAATACATAACTGTGAGATGATCTATTTACTCTGCAAGATCTCTAAACATTTTAAAATTGTTTTAATTATTAAGTCGACAAAGCATCCATTTATTAATGAACACACTGTGCTTAATAGATAAATGAATAAATACATTGCCTGCTTGTAATAAGAGGCATTTAAAATATTTAACATATCAGGAATAGAAGTCTGAAAACAGATTTCATGTTTTTGCTTGTTCTCAAAATGGGAATTCAAATATCTTAATTTTTTGGTGAAATGTCCCAGTAATGAGTAAAAAAATGACCCAGTACCTTCTTTATTTTAAGCACTTCATACAAGCTTGCTCACAGTGCTATCATACCAACCTCAAAAAACATTCTTCCACAGATTATGGTCCAGTCTAGAATAGGAACTTAAAACATGCTTCCTCTTTCCCCCACCTCCCATTTAAAGGTAGCTTAATCAGTGAAAAGTTATACTTTCTAGACTTTTTGTTAACGCCAAGAAAAAGAGGTTCTCTGAGTAAAAAAAACCTCAAGTGACTTTCTTCCAAATCACATTTGTACTGTCCCCTCTCAAGACACCTATTTACATGAAATCTCTTATAGTTTCTCTGCCTGTATAAAATGCAGATGCCACTGCACATCAGCCCTGTGTTTGCCTCTTTGCACAGACAGTCCAAAACAGTTTTCCTGATCTGTTTCAACTTGAAATGTTGTCAATATATGGATTGTCTTGCTTTCTAATTCAGTGAAAAATCTAGTTTTCCATTAGTCTCTGCCTTTCTAATTTTCGATACAGCTTTACTAAATGTAATTATTAAAGGCAGATTCAAGAAAGCAATTACTGAGCTACTGGTTTGTATCTCTGAAGTCTTAATAAGGAACAAGAAGTTGAAGTGACACACACTGCAAAATCTGTAAATAAAAAAAAAAAACACCGAACCTGGCCATGTGTTTAATATATACAATACACAGAGTGAAAGCCCAGAATGGTAAGGAAAATTGCTATGATCGGTATATGTTTGAGGAGACAACACAACTTCCTGCTATCACAAATGAGTTTTAATCTTTGTATCACTGTGGAGCGTATTTAGGTTTGCAAGTGTATTTCCGGACTGCAGCAGAAATAGCTCTAGAAATAATTTTTTAAATATCAGATCAAGAGTGGGATTGTGAACAATGAGAAAGCAGCACATTACCCTCTTCATTTGGGGTTTTTCAATGTATTCTGGAAGCTACAGCATTTGGAGGGGTTATACTGGACTACGATATCTAATCTCACTTGCTAGTACTAGCAATCAAATATTTGAAGTAAAATAAAGGTGATTTAGTAAAAAATAATAACTAATAGGTAAAAAATACGTAGTAGATTGTTTTAAACCTAAAAAGTATCCTAAATCCCAGGAAAGCACTGAGTTGCAGCAGAGTCTCTTGCTACCTTCTAAAGAATTTCAATAACCATTCTCAAGATGTTTGAGTACAGACACAGAAGACTGCAGCTAGAGTATTTTCCCTCTATGTAATTATTTCCTCCACCCCACAAGTCAATCACCTTCCTTTCTCCCCCACAAAAAAGTGGGTAATAACTTGGCCACAATGAAGTCAGCAACAACAGTCCCACTTAGCAGCTACACCTTGACACCACTCATTGTGACAATTATTCTACACACAATGACACTGTTGTAAAAGAATTTTGGTCATTTTGCAGATCAGAAAGAGTGACAACATTTCTCATTTGCAAAGAAATAATACCAGCTCTGAGTGAGTTCATAAGCCAAATTAAAAATGAACTCAAAATAATTTTCTGATTTTAAATAAACATCAGCCTACACAGAGCTTTCCAGCAGCCTCCGTTTCATCACAATAGTTCATCACACAGTAAATTATTTAAGTATGCTAGCAGAGTAGCAATTAATGAATTAGCATCACCTACTTTACTTCCCATTGTACTGATTACGAATATATAACAGCACATGAACACCTAGCCATTCCTTGCATATGACGCAAAGGTAAGCCCCACCAAATAATTAACAATATAAAGGAAAGATAGAGGCAAGACTGGATGTCTGAGAAAATACGGAATACAGTTAGTTTAGAGTGGTTTTGCTCAGCTATTCTTAACAAAGATGCATGTCCCTCGCAAGAAACCTGGCCTAAGTTTTACAGCAGCAAATAACTATTATTTGAGAGCCCTGTAAAAAACCTCTTAGAGATGTAGAGGAGATGGTAACCCCAGAGCCCGAACTGAGGAATCCAGAAATCAGTGGGAATCATGACTCCTGCTCTGATATCAGGTCTCTCAGCTGAGACATCCTGGTATACACAGGCCGTACAGTGAGTGACCAGTGAAGACTAAAGCTCCTGTACATAAGCACTGACCAAAGCCCATCATGGTGGAAGCGTAGTACTGAACCTGAGGGTTCTTGAGCTTTTCTTCATACACATCATGCTTCAGTGTAACAGGTGAGACCATTAAAGGATAATAATATTATTAAGGTAGTGAAGACTCAACTGGATATGATAGACAGGTAGCTTCATTACACACCTGTATACGCATGCACACACTGTCACATAAAGATAACACCCCTGTCTTTTCAGCAGTTTTGCCAATGGCCAGGAGAGCAGCGTGGAGGGCAACCTGGTAGCAGTGAGATTGCTATTACAGGTAGGCCAGAATACAGTTCTATCTGTTAATATACCAGCAGGTGTTACTTTAGATTACTAAAACCACATATTTTTTAGAAACTGATTTCATTTTACTAACGTATTTACTTTCTCTTCAAAATCACAACTTCCATGTTTTCCTTCTTATGCAGTAGGCAATACAGTAAAGACATCTATGCTGCATAGGAAGGATTAAACCAACCCTCAAGACAAAAAGCCAATTCCTATGCTTCTGCTCAAACAGCTTAAATGTTTATCTAGCTCAAACCGCCTATTACAGAAACCTCCTCTCCTCCCAGAAAATTGTGGTCTGGAACTTGTGTTGTAAACTCCTCATGGTAAAACTGGAGCAAGAGTCTGTTGCAGAGCGTAAGACCCATAATATAGTAACCATAAATGAAATACTGAATAGTACTAAACTCTCTCCTCTTTGTTCTGACTCCTATGGCAGTTCATCTGCATTGGAATCATAAAGTATAACAAAAAAAAAGCCAAATGAGAAAAGTATTGCACATTTCATCTACAATTCCCCACTAAAGAACATAACTATTTTCTTCTTTACTCCCCTATTTTTGAAAGTTTTAAAATCTCCTTCATAACTGAAAAAAAACCCAACCAATCCAAATGCCTCCATGTTTTGATTTTGTGGTGAATATAGAAGAAGTGAGTTCTCTGATGCTTCAAAAGAGTAGCATGAATAGACATGCTAGCATGAGTAGACTTTTTATCCATCGTACACCACCTAGGAGAACATTTTCAATATTGATTTAATCTTCCTTCATTTTAACAGCAAGTAGGACTCAAGACTTAGTATCAGAAGACAAGAATAAAAGACAAGGTAACCTGTAAGTGGGCCATTTGAAACATTGTGTTCAGTGCTGTTCTGTAAAGTCTTTTTTTCCTCTTCATTCTTTTTGGATGATTTGACTTGTACAAGCCACAGTCATTTTGTTGTCTGCTTACAGAAAATGAAAAATCTTGTCCGTAGCAATATCAAATCATTTATACACAGCAGACATCAGCTGTCATTTCTTTCCATCCAGGCAGTACTCCCACACTTCTCTCTTCAGCCTAGGTGAGCTGTCAAGTTTCTAGTTTCTGACGTGTGTTTACACCATTCAATGACATCTGACAGTAGTGAAAGGCCACAGAAAACTGCTTATTGATCAGAGCAAAACTAGTTGACGGAGCAGATGAGGTTGTATCACAGAAATACAGCCACACTCAGGTGATGACATTTTGCTCCCTTGTATACAAGTGCTTAATGGAATACAACTTCATTATATCGTGCCACTAATGCTTAAAGAATTGCGCAGTTCTCATGAGTGTTTTGTCTATGCGGTGATGAGGACAATCTATTTGTAGTGGTACCAATGTATTACTGACCTGTTTTGTGCACAGACACTTCCAAAATACCAGCCAATGTGTCCTGATGAATATATTAAGAGACACTGAAGACTCAATCTTGCCAAAATCTAATTGAGTTGACCTTTTAAAAAAAGATGGAATTACCATTTAGGGAGCCAGACCTACTTGAGATTTAGTTCTGCAGACTTCTGTGCTGCTTAGTAAAGACATTCCAAATGACCATTTTTATGCTTGGGACTGGTACAGTTTCCCAATGGAAGCGATAACTGATCATTAGTATTTCAGAGGTTATTGTAACAACTTGCATGAGAGTCTTTCAAACTGTATTGATTTAAATGCTGAAAAGTTCTTGGGCAGAGGCTCTCCACACAAATTGTTCTGCAGCTAAAATATTCATTTTCTTATTTTTTAGTTTCTTCTTTTTGTTATCTTGAATAGAAAAATCACGTCAACATAAATTCATTTTACAGAGTAACTTGTAAGGATATAATTACAGTATACAAACTTCCCTTACAGAATCTGTCTGCATGAGTAGTATAACTGGAAAACTCAAAGCAGTTTTAGCACAAAGTAAACTGCAGTGATTCAAAAAAGCCAGCCTGTTACAGTAAGTACCTGAACAACTTGAAATCATGAAACTTCTAAGGGTACACTGATTACAGCACAGACCTCAGAAGAATTTGTTCTCCATTCTATATCCTACAGTAGACAGAAGCAGTAAGTCTTTGTTTCAAAGAAAAAAATCCAGAGGGGAAAAAGATGCTGATGGTCCAAAAGTCACTCTTCACAATGCATAAGTGTTCCTCAGCCTCTCTAAGTTAAGCTTTGCATTCAGCTACTTAGACTTGAAAACAGTTTTTGAATTCAAATAAAAACTATTGGCCACCTCAGACACTCAGAAAATTCTTTCCATTTCAAGGGGAAAGAAATAAAAGACTCAGTTCTCAGAGAAGGCATTTCCTAACCCTTCACTTAGACAAGCAGCATGAGACAAAAGGTTGTCAAAATCCAAGTCTCACATAACTAGTGAAACCCAAACTTTAAAAGTAACAGAGAAATGCAAGTGAATAATGTTTTTAACAAGCAGAGTACATCTTTTGCTATTTCTCAGTAGAAATAAAACGGACTACCTAAAACTTACTAACAATGGAGGAAAAAGATGGCAGCAGTCTTGCTATTTTCAGTTTAGTCGTATCACTGAAACTTCTTTCAGACAACAAGAATAACTGTTAGAAGCATCTTGTTCTCTTCCTGATGTTCTTGCAAAGCACTTGCTGCAAAAAGTCTAGAAGAATTTTGCTTTCAGACTGAAAAAGAACATGGGGTAAACTGAGATATTAAGAAGTCATCTAGGTAAGTTTGTATCAGGTTTCAGCTACAAAGCACTTACTTTTCCCATTGTAATAAAACCTCCCAATTTCTGCTCCAAAGGAAAAAAAAAAATGAAGCAGCACAAAGTTACAAGACTGAATTAGTTTATTAACCCTGGCAAAACACTTTTTTCCCTTTTTTTTTTTAGTAGTTGTTGTTGTTGGTTTGGGTTTTTTCTTTGTTTTTGTTTTGTTTTGTTTTGTTTTGTGTGTGTGCGTGTATTTTTTTAATCAGAAGCTGATTAATTGATCTTACTGAAACTTAAGAATTTCAATGTGTACTAATTACTTGTGATGGAAAATTTCAGTCCAGAAGCCAATATTTTATTTACAATGATTGAGAATAACGAAACCAAGGACTTAATCTTACCAAATGGCTTTCAAATATATCTTCAATATTTTTCCACATCTAACTTGCTATACAACTAACAGAAACTGTGTCATCTCAAACACTATGGTCAGCTGTCAGCATTTGTTTGCACATACACAAAACCATGCATATTTAATATGTACAGATCTAAGGGGAAAACAGGAAATAAAAAACCAGTCAGACATTCAATGTATGTGATGCCAAATGTCTGAAAAGCAAACTCTCTCTAATCGTCTTGAAGTTAGTGGGAAGAGGAAGCACTTCAGACAATGGACAGTATAGATAGCATGCTATTTTATGTATATTTAAGAAACTTACTTTAGAACTACTTTCTTTTTTTAAACAAAGAAAATGAAGACAAATAAGTCTTCCGTATTCTGCCATAAAATCCTTTACTACAGAAGCTTTTATTCATAAGAACTCAAAATTATCAAGAGGACTATCTTTAGACAAGAAGCTGAAGACAAATTACATTTTGTCCTTTCCAAGTCTGGTTCTTGTAATTCGTGCTTATACAGAAAACAGGAAATTCTCTTCATCTCAGTTGTCTGATATGCATAAATATCTGGGCACAAAGCCTTGACGCCAATACTGATGATGGCAGCAATTCATAACCAATTACGAAAAAGAACAAAAACAAAACAAAACAAAAACAACCAAAAAAACCCAACAAACCCAAGGAAACCTACTTTTAAATGAACCCTGGATCTAGAACTGTTTGCTTTATTTGTAGTGCAAGGTATCCATCCAAAGCACAAGAAACATCTCTCTTCATTCAGTGAAGTTGATCTATTTTGAGTCACCCTTAAAAATCAAGGATACAATACTCAGTATTAATCATTCCCTAATTTTCATGGACATACCTTCGAGTGGCTTCTTTCAGGAAAAGCAAGAAGCCACACATTTCCACTGTAATAAAATAGGAGGTAAGAGGACTGGAAACAGAGACTCTGTGAGCAGCTCCTGACACATGGATGCATAGAGGAAGTGCAGAATTTGAAACTGAATTATCATAAACACACTTCGGTATTTCAGTATTTAGATAACAAAAATGACTTCCATATCTGATAATGTTACTATGCAATTCCTTTTAGATTCAGCTTTTCTCTTCATAAAGCAGATCCTAACCACAGCATGCAAAAATCTTAAATTACTAGTTACCTTGCTCATACTTACAGCATTATTTTAACATTCCCTTATTTCATTACAGGAAAATGTACATCACAGGCATTTCTTTCTGATTTAGAAGAGACAGAAGACTTTTTCTTCTCTGTGAATAATTCACAGACAGCCTACATCACTGCATCTGACTTCAAAAGAACAGAAACTGACTCTTTATGACAGGGATATATGAACTGAGTAAATGCCCAAGCCATTGCTCAAAGCATGCCTGTAGCAGTATCATCGCTTCTTTCTAGACAGGCACACTAAGCTGAAGCAATGACTTGTCTGATTTCCTAGTTAAACTCAATGGAGTTAAAGTCAAAGTCAAAAGAAAAACTAATATTTGGATTCATTATGCATTAGAGGCATCTTTCTTTGTTAGTGGGGAAGTATAGATTTTAGTGCCATAGGCTGTTGTCTTATAAAAGGTTTACAATAAAACAAGAAGCTAACATTTTTAAAAGGAATCCTGAAAGACTAAGAAAAATGCATGTAGTCACAAACACAATGTTTACTAATTTGCAGTAATTTACAGTTCCTTCTCCACTACCTTGAATCCCAAAGCATGAGACACAACAGCCTGCATCACATAACCAGATCCTTCCACTGAAAAACACATGAATTAAGAGGGCTCCTTTGAGCTGGGGTTCACCTTTGCGTTGAAAGCACATCATTCAAAAGGGTCCCACACTGAGGATCTATGTTAACGTTTGCAGTGCACTTCCATGTCACTTTTTGGTCCCTCCTCCAGCTTCAGTTTCCTAACTCCTCTCTTACACAAAATGACTGATTTGTGTTCTGTATCAAGTTCAGTGTAGCTTCCAAAACCAGTACAACATTTAGTACTGTACAATGTTACAAGTCTTTTCACCCTGCCTAGGTGACTGGAATTTTATCAGCTCTCAGTTATATTACTGTCTGGGCCTGTGAACTATATTCCTTTCTTTTTCTCTCTCTTTTTTTTTTTTTTAACTAATTTTTACATTTTTAAGTTTTAAGTTTTTTATGTTAAGTACAAGTACACCTGAAAATTAGTTCGAGTTTAGAAAAGGTAAGTTACTACATCCGTGATTTAAGAAAAAAAAGCCTCAAGAGAATCAAAATTTATAATGTATGTACAGAAAAGCAGTACATGAAGAAAAAAGAATCATACGCTCATTTAAAACCCCAGAAACACTGCTTCAGTCAAAAAAGTAATAAAGAATTTTTATCTTCTCAGATCCTGGAACCTGTTCTCTTTATCTGGTCTGAGCATATAAATTTGGTGATCTTGTCAACATACTTCAATAACCATTCTTTGGATATATTCTGAAGAGAGACAAGTGTATGTTTCCCCCATGGAAGAAGAAGCAAATGGATTTTTTTTTCTGGTATCTTGTTTACCAAGTTGCTGTTTGAAAGCATAGTTCAGTGTGCTGACATTTTGTCATATTCCTAATTCATATAAAACCCCTGAACTCTCCTGGAAAACCTTATTTCAATCTACCTCAGAAGGGATAGCTTTTTGAAGAAAAAATTGCAAAATGTAATACCATAGATCACTGAGTAATACAACAATCATTTGTCCTAACCAAATATCCCTTTTAAAAGAAACATAGTATAATCTCCCAAATATCAGTACTCATTTGTCATTAACCATCAGAATAAATCACACATAGGTCACATTAAGTAGCACGTGCTATGGTAACTGTTTAGTTTTACCCAACTGAAACTGATAATCTCAGTTGCTACCATGTTAGCAACATATCACTAACTTGAGCCAGTGCAGAATTTTGCTGTATACTCATCAATTGAAGAAGTGGAAGTATTCACATGTTCAATCTTTTAAAGATTTTATAAGCATAATAGAAGATAAAAATGTTCTTGAAATGAAAAGGAGACCAACCTTTTGTTTCAAAGACCAGTTCTGAAGAAATAAAGGCTAAGTATAAAGGTGTTAAAGTATGTTAGGCTTCGATGACCGGGACAACCAGTATATCTGGGGGCAAAGAGAATCAAGAAAAGCTTGTGATTCACTTAAGCTACAATAGTTTCACTGGAGAACATTAGAAGAATGAAATAGTCTCGTGCTCCACTAAAAAAATACACTGAAGCTCAAGGAATTTTGTTAATTGAAGTACCATTTGCTGAAAATACGCTCATAGCTTTTTGTTGCAGGATTACTAAATTTTTTTATTCTATTCCAATTGAAAACATATCATAGTCATTTGAAGACACTTCTCTGCTTGTAGATCACCTTCTAGACTACTCAATCAAGTAAAATACAAATTTTATAAAATAAGAATAAAAGGAAAAGATTGATATTCTTTTCCACCACTTATTTATCCACCATCCCCTCTCTCTTGTGCTAGACAACCCTTAGTAAGCAGATGATAGCTAAGGAAAGGAAGGAACAAAGATATTCTTTACTATAATGCACAGATTACCAATATAACCAGAATTTCAACCAATTCACTGAAAAACGGGAGAAAGACACACTTGTCCGAATTGTTGATTCTCTTGTCTGAGTGGTATGTGTGCAAAAGTGATCAGCACAAGTTTTCAAATACTGCCCATCAATCAAATTAAGTAAATCTCAGCAGGCACAGAAAAACAAGCAATGCTGTTGCCTACTATCTTGCTATTACATCTTTCTGCTCCCATCTGCTATTGTACCAGTATTACAGAAATTAATGACTTTATCCTCACAGGCAACCTGTAAAGCAAACACTACGAGTATTACAAATATGCTTTTACTCTCTGCCTCAGCTTCACCTGACTCCACATGATTCTCCATGCTTTTCTGAAGCAAACTACCAGACCTCCATGACTTGCCTGAATCAGAAACTAAAGTCTCAGGTCCTGGATCTCAGCTAAGGCACCAGACTGGGGTGTTTTTCCCTGAAAAACAGGGCTTTCTCCACAGACCACTTACACTGAAGGTTCTCAATGGCTTCAAAATATTTTGAAATAAGGCTTAAGATCTGTGTGTGAGCTCCTGAAGGCACAACTGTGGCACAGAATAACGAATGTACAGAAACTACTTCAATAAGTGTGGAAGAGGAGATCATGGGAAGGATATGAAAATAAACAGCATAGATAGTTCCATCTCATTATGTACAATACATCCTCCAATAAGAATTCTCAGTAACAAAAGTATTACAAACAACAAATTCCAGTCTTCATATTTAATATAAAACCAGATAAAGGCCCCATTTAAGGAAGAATTAAGATGCTCATGTCCCTTCATCCTTCTTCAACTTTATAGAGAAAATATTTCAAATCCCAAGACATAGATTTAAGGAGTGGGCAGGAGGGAAAGAGATATTTCACAACATTGCCACTACAGAAAAACTGGAAACAGATGGATCTTATATTCACAGTGACCGCATTGATTATCAACTAGTTGCATGATTAACTGCCTGACTTAGAAGAGCAGGATATTATCAACCACCTATTTCATTCAATAGATGTGTATTTTAGAAGGAAAAATATGCTTGGTATCTTTCTGCTAGACTTGTTAAAATGGCCTTAAAATTTGTTTTTTGAGTGAAATGGAAGAGAACACTACTGAAGCACTTACGTGGCCCATTGACCTGCCTCACCAGACTTTCCAATCTCTTTTATTGTATCAGGGCATGGAAATATGGCAGATCTAACCAGAACCATTTTCTTTTCAGCACACTCAGTTTTCCAGCAAGCTGTAAAGACTCTCTCAAAGTCAGACCGTTCTGAAACTGTATCTTTAGACATCCAGTCTCTGACATCCACGCCTTGCAGTTACCTTATAAAACATTAACTGTTCTATGTGTTTTGTACAGATACTCCCAACCCAAAGACAACAGAATAATATAATAAATAATGAGTACAATTCTTCTCTAGGACTTATTATTTCCAAGTGTGCTAGCATACACAATTACAAAAAGTAATTAAAATTACTTACTTATTTCCTAAATTCAATGCCTAGAGTGACCCCTACTGGTCTTCCTGGCACCCCAGCAGAGAGAGAAATTGACAAAACACATCAATCCAAAGAGTCAACCTGAGCTAAATCACATGGACAATCCTCAGATAAAGAGCATGCATACCTTATTCAAGTTACAGAATGACTAATACTAATGACTCAATAAAGGCAAAAATACTCCAGTGCTTTCTATGGACTTCTAAACATTAATTCTTCATGTCATTATAAATAACATCAAGTGAATGGCTTGTAAAGCGCACTTACCACATACCAGTATCTATAGCTGAGATCCACATTATAATGAAGAGTTCCAATTTTTCCCCAAAATTTTCTTAAAAAACACCCAGAAGAAATAAACTTAAGTCTACTAGAGGTTTTAAATGAGAAAAATGTATACTTCCTATACTTTCCCAATGAAACATGAATAACAATAAGCCCCCATGAATCAGACTGTGCTTGCTACTCTTTTATACATAGAAAGTAAGGTCATTAGAGTGTCTAATTATTTGTCTTAATACTGTCTGCTTTAATACACAACTAACTAATAAGCCAGGTAACCAATAATGTGCTCTGTAATACACAGGCTTTGTCACCTAATACACAATTTTATTAATTTAACGATGTTGTAGGAAAATCAGTTCAAGATGTTAACACTTATATGAGTACACTCACAGATTAATAAAAGAAAGAGTATGTCTGTTCATTTGAAGTGCTGAATGTTTTCTTATTTTTTATAAATATCTATATTAGACACACATACACACCCTTATGTATGAAATCAGTACCCAACTAGGATCAAAACCAACTAGAAAATAACAAAGCTTATGCTAAGTGTGAATTCTAAGTGCATTTCTTTGACTATCTGGCTTTTTAATATGATTGTAACATAAAGTGCGCAGGAGATTGACCAAAAAAAGCAAACATTTGTCTCTGACTTTATTTTGGCCAGGATTAATTCCAAGAATCTAGTAAGAGTAAGCGGTGCTAATTCCCACTCCAGAAAGAAACCTGTGCTTAGCAAGCTTAAGCAACAGAAACAGAAGTTCAGTCTTCTCTTTCTGCTTCAAAATCCCTGCAAATTAAAAATACTCTGTAGTGACTGCAAGTTTCCACTGCATCTAAACCAAGTCAGTCCAGTGTTGCTCAACATGTGTTCATACGGGGAGTTTACAAAAGACATCCCTTGTCTCAGCTGCTCGGGGGTAGCTGGAACCTGGAGACAGAACGTGGACATGGGAGCTCCTCAGTGGTCACCGGTAGGCTGGCCTGCACTTTGCCTCTTACTTCTGACCACTAGTGAAAGTTGTTGGAGCAAACAATTACAGCTGAAAGTTATTTTTAAAATGCATTCAACCAGTTCTAACTTCACACACCAAATCCCTAGAGCCTTCAACAAGAGCTCAACATTTTATAGAGATTTTATTTTTGGGAGACATATTTAAATATTTACAACATTACACAGAGCAGAATAAAAGAAAAAAACCCCACAACAGTAACATGCTATAAAACATTTAAGAAGCCTGTAACTTGGCTTTTTTTTCTTTTTTCAAAACTATACTGTAAACTTTGCTATTGTTTTCACTGAAATACAAAGTACTACAATATCCACTGTAAAAGTATAAATTTAGATATCGTTATGTCAAAAAAAATACAAGAAAAGAACATTGAGGTTAAAAGTCAAGCACCACAAAGTCAGGGAATTCAAGAAATAATGCTAACCATCTGTATCATAATCAATCCCTTTGGGCTTAGTGCCTCAAGAGATAATTAAGAACTTACTTCTCAAGATCTTGACATTATTCAGTGAGCAAGCACTCTCCAGCAAGCATTGTGGTCAGTCTTGCTCATGTTTGATGCCAGGCCTTTTAAGTGCCATCTAAACACAGAACTGAACCAAACACCAAGCTGAGTGATTCAACTGATTTGCTTGAAGAAAGAGATGCCATTCAGAGGGACCTTGACAGGCTTGGGGAGTGGGCCCATGTGAATCTCATGAATTTCAAAGAGGCCAAGTGCAAGCTTCTGCACCTGGGTTGGGGCAACCCCCAGTCTCAATACAGGTTTGAGAACAGACTGAGAACAGCCCTGTGGAGAAGGACTTGGGGGTACTGGTGGATGAAAAACTGGACATGAGCCAGCAATGTGCACTTGCAGCCTAGAAAGCCAATCACATCCTGGGCTGCACCAAAAGGAGCATGGGCAGCAGGTCAAGGGAGGTGATTTTGCCCCTCTGCTCTGCTCTGGTGAGACCCCACCTGCAGTACTGCATCCAGCTCTGGAGCCCCCAACATAAGAAGGACATGGACCTGTTGGAGCAAGTCCAGAGCAGGTCATAATCAGAAGACTGGAACATCTCTCCTATGAGGACAGGTTGAGGCAGTTGTGGTTGTTCAGCCCATAGAAGAGAAGGCTCTGAGGAGACTGCATTGCAGCCTTTCAGTACTTAAAAGAGGCCTATAAGAAAGACAGAGAGAGATTTTTATTGGGGACTGTAGTGACATGACAAGGGGCAACAGTTTTAAACAGAGAGGGGAGATCTAGACTGGACATAAGGAAGAAAATTTTCTTATGAGGGTGGTGAGACAATGGAACAGGTTGCCCAGAGAAGTTGTGGGTATCTCATCACTGGAAGTGCTGAAGATCAGGTTGGACCTAACCAGCAACCTGGTCTGGTGAAAGCTGGGCCTGCCCATGGCAGGGGGTTGGTCTAGATGATTTTTAAAGGTCCCTTTCAACCCCAATGATTCTACGATTCTATGAAAGGGGACATTTTACATTTGCAAGCTGTCTACACCAAGGAAAGGGGCCTAAGTCTATCAGAAACCAAAATTTCCTCTCCGTGGTAATACAAAGTAGCACAATGCCAAAGCTAGTACCAAGCCAGCTTCAGTGCCAGACATACTACTACTTCCCTAGGCTGCTCTGAACAAATTACAGGTTTTTTATCTGTATTAGTTTCAAAGCCCTGATCTCTGTACAGCAGTGCAAAGCCACACTGTGACTGCATGGGTGTAAGAGTATATTTGGCTGACGTGGGGCTTTTCACACTCAGCTCCTTCTCAGAATATGCTCTCATGGTACCTTGTCTCTTCTGCCCCCGGCTAGTGGCTGCGCAGTCTGTGCACGCACTGAGCTCTCAGGTTAAAACCGCCCATGAGTCCTGGACCTTAGCCAGTAATCACAGTTAAATTTTCTGTCTCCAGTGCTTGGGTGATCCAGCACGGTGGCCTTCAAAAGGCTGACAGTCAGAGTACGCCAGCTATGAGACAAGTTACCCTGCTACTATCTTGCCTTCCCTGGGGAATGATAAATTAGTCTCCAATGCTCTTCTGCAAGTCTGTTCATGATCTGTAAATGGAATAATGTTTTACTATCTACAAACTAGAAATTAAGAACTGTTGTAATGCAGAAGGTAAAAATAGGGTTTGTAACTGGGGACTGAGTAAATGTTGACTCTTGTTGCCTAATTATCACACTGCCCACCATAATCTCACCCTACTACCTTAAGAAATATAGGAAATGTTTGCCTGAGCCATGAAAAATAAAAACTTTTCACTGTAATCATAGTCCTTGCTAGTTAGTGACCAGGTTCCTTGCATACTAGGGATTTTTTAATCAATTAGCATCAGACATCCTGCTAATGCCAAGAAGAGCAGTGAAATACCAGGTGTTTCTGTCTAGTATCCAAAGACTGATCCCCTCCTTTCTTTTTTCAGCCTTTTACGTTACTGAGGATTGCTATGGGGTTGGTGCTCACTGCTTTCTTTTCGATCTAAACAGCCCCTGGTGTATTCCATTCTTCACTCTGATCAGAGATCCAGAAAGCAGTGTAATACGTCATATTTCCTCCTACACTGCCTTCTCCTGTGGGTGCTCTTTCCCATACACTTACATTTCTTAGAATACAGTACCTGAAAGCAGACATGGTACACTCCTTGCTTAGTGTACACTTCACATCATTGACTTTTTTTAACATTCATCTTCTGAAACTCCAACATGCATTTGCCTTTTCTGCAACAGCCTGACATCAGTTACATGGCCACTATGCGATGCACAGTAAGACCCAGATCCTTTCAGGAATATCTGTTACCTAATCTGTTGGGTCTTACTCTGTGCTACTGGTATTTTTGATAAATACAGCACTTGGCACCAGCTCCTATCGAACTGGTGCCCCAATTCCCTTTCTTAAATAATCTTTCAAATTCATCAAAATTATTTTTAATTCTACTCTTGTTCTCTAGTTTGTTCACAGTCAGTTCCACCTTGGTGCTGATGGCAAATCTAAATAAGGACACTCTTATTCTATCATCCAGGTCATTAAAGCATCAACTCATACAGGACTTTAAACACACCCAATCAATCTATCCATTGTTGACATATGCATATGCTTCTGTGTACCTGCATCCACATATGTACAATCACATTTGTGTGCATGGCACGCTTGTGTTCTGACCCTATCTGAATATAAGGAGAGTACACTGACCACAGTACATTGTTGGTTTTGATGTTTGCTTAGTGGCAACTGATTTAGCTTGCCTTCGGTACAAATAAAACTTGTGTTAACAGCATGCTCACGGAATTCAACTAACTTGTACTTTCCACAACCAAACACATATTTTAACTAGGAAATGTGACACAGCTGTTTGTACTAATGCACAAATAACATACACATAAGCTAGCACATTGCAAAAAATCAACATTGTTATAAGAAGTCATCCTACAAAAAACTCCACCAAGAAATAAAATAAAAAATTACTTTCAAAACTTGGTCAGCATCAAGCTTAAAAAGAAAACTTTCCTTTTTTCTTTTTATGTGCAATATTGAACAGTGAGTCCTGATCCTAACCCGGAATTTCTCTGAGGAACTGTATAACATGACAGTATTTTTCTGAATACATTTAGAACAGAAAAGGAAAAAATGCAGGCTCATTTTAAAATTTTGCTTAGCTATGCAAATGCAGAAGGTACAGTAGGAAAGAAAGTGGCAGACTTGCACAGACTTGCTAGCGGGGTGCTCAGAGTTACACTGCTGTCAGAAATTCCCTAGGTGAAACTAAAAAGATATAGTTTGTGCCCAAGCATTTTTATAAATTCCTTAGAGATACCATAAATATTAATAAGAACATATTTTAAAACAGTCTGTTAAATATTAAGGCATGTGCTTGTATGCTATACTAACGTACAACAATTGAATAAACATCAGTTCTTCCCACAGGATTCGCTAAAATATTTTCTTGGCTCTCCAGAGATATCCTTATTAACCCAAACTAACATGTTCAAAATAATATGATTAAATGATCTGGCAGTTTCTAAGAACAGATTACTAACATGGTTTCGAATGTTTCTTAGATGAAATCACTAACATTAACACCTTCATGTTAATCGATTGGTGTCAGCAGAATTCTGGAAAGCTATGCTGCAGGCTCCAACACCAAAGCGGTAATCAATTAAGGAAGTCAGCTGAAAAAAATGATGCAAAGATCAGAGTTGTCAATGGCAAAATAATCTCATCCCAATGGTGTCATAGCAAGACTAAAAAAATGCCACATACTTCCTTAATAATGCAAGAAAACTATTCCAAAGCAAGCTTCGGTAAACCAATGATTGTCAAATAACTACTGCAATTAAAACCTCTGAAGAAATTATTCAGGAATCTATATTCTAGACCATATTTATGTAATCTTATACAACAGACGATTCAGTATAAGTTATACAAGCATTTTTTTTTTACATTATTAGGAACATACTTGCTAAAAAACCAGTGATTTTATTTAGAGAATACTAAAACTCCAAACAATTAATAGAGAGTTAAACACCAAGAAGAAAATACATGTTAAACACCAAGAAGAAAATACATGCAGTTTAGTCCCTGGAAATTAACTAACATTTTTTAGGCGTCCTACACACTTTAATTTTTGAATAGGGAGAAACAAAGCCACTGATTTTTAACTATCTGTTCCATCTGTAAGCACAAATAACACTGCTTTGTTGACCTGCTAAGTTCTTGAACGTGCTGAGTTAGCAAGGATGTCCACAGCAGGCCGTTGAGAAGGGGAGCGCTAAATACCACTCAAAATAGGGTTCTCATTTCTCTGTACTCTTTGTTTGGCTATCACCATTGTGAGGGCCTCTACCATGCTACATGCCATAGAAAGCTACCTGACACAATCTGTAGTGCATTCTTTACCTTCCACAAGCAAACCATCAGAATCTATTAAAATTACTTTACGCCGATAGCACTAGAGACATGACAAATCACAGGCCAAGAGTCAGATACCAAAGAATGTGTCTCAGGGCGTTGGGGCCAGGCCCATTTGCAAGCAAATGATATTGTGTGAAGCTGGCGTGCTCAGTGCATGACAAACTGATGCAATTTCAGTACTGTCGGAGAAGCTGGGTGAGATTTCTCTGATGCTGGCTACAGTTAGTGTACAGAATTGTGCAGAGTTCCCAGATTTGAATCACTTGGGGCCTGAGAGGGCTTCACTTGACAAGCCACAAATAATTACACTACACTCTTTCTATTGTACTCTATTATTTTGCCCCTTATCTCCAGGCTTCGAGCACTCATGAACAAGCAAGGTCGCTTCTATTTTGACCATGATGCAACAAAACATTGCTCTTTTGTGATATGATAAATAAAACACAGCCTTGCAGACTAAACATTTTTATCAGGTCCATTTTCCACTTTTATAAGCAACAACTTGTTAGAAGCACAGAGGTTGGAAACAGCCATGCAGGCAAGTTCATGAGCTTTTCACTTAAGACTGTGATACAGATATCTTGTTATTGTAAAAACTCATTTGAGAAATGGGGCATTAAGTTCTTAGTCTGTAACAGATAAGTTATATCTGTGATTACTTTAAGCAGGTTTTTACCCCCTTTCAAATCAGCAATTTTTGACAATTTATTTGGTCAGTAGCAAAAAATAGTTTTGAATGTGCAGCATGTTGCCAGTTCTTTCCCAGACACCAAACACTTCAAAACTAAAGCAATTGCATTTTCTGTATAAGAACACAAAACGTATTATTTAAACACCTAGGCAGTTAGGAAAGTTCAGCGTTAATGGTATTATCCTGGGCACTAAATTTAAGAAGAGTAATGACACTAAAACCATCCACACTCTAAATAAAAATTTTTTTTAAAAGCTGAAGAAAAAGCAGTGGCTTTTGTGGTTTAAGGAACTAAGTTCTAGTCGTCTTTTCTTAGTTTATAGAACAATTTACTCTTTCAGAAGAAATTCCGTTCTTCCTGCCATGGTCTAGGAAAAAATTAGGCTTTTAATTTAGAGTTCCATATTACAAACCAGATGGTAGCAGGTTTTTTTCAGCCTTAAAACTATGTTCAGAGGTTTTCTAAAGCTGCAGTTAGATACAAACCATCTGATAGTAAAGGAAGAATGCAAATAGGAAGACTAAATGCACACAGAACAATTCTACCAAGTACCTTACAACTGTTTCTGATTCCCATTAATGTATTCTCCTCATTTTTATTTTCCAGATAAATATACAGTAGCAAGTAGGCACCAAAAGGTACAGAGAAAATGTTAAAGGACTTCTTAGCTACACGTGCTGAACTTCAGTCTATTCCCCTATTTTGTCTCTAATTCAGGCCAACATAAGGGTTGTCTTATGTGAGAGGAGGCAATTACTATCCTTACTAACACTGTTAACAAGTTCTTACCAAGTTGTTTTATAACGCATCTAAATATATGTTTTTCTTCTTCCCAACTGGCTCTAAAAATTTATGGCAAAACAAGTCTGACATAGTAACATTTCTGCCAAGGGAAGGTAAAACTGAAACAACCAAAGGAACAGATTTTGATATAGAAGGGAAATATGGATTTTTTTTTTTTTTTAAAAGCATACTCAGCTATACTTCAGAATCTACTTGAGTTTTGTAATCTCTGTGTCAAAGAGAAATTTTTAAAACATGCAGAGGAAATAGCGCAAAGATTGTACTGCTACCAATCACACATCCATATCCACATTCTGAGTGCTCAGCAAAAGGAAAGGCCTCTGACATTTTCTATTCAGTACCAAAAATAGATGTTTTCAGTAGTTACTGACTTCTTATGCTCCCTCACCACAATGTGAAAACAGAAGCTAAGTCTTAGGCTTTTAGAGAGAGCATGGATCTTCAATTAAAATCTGGCTTTTAAATGTTCTCTAGCTTGCTTTTAAGAATGGTTTGGAGTTTCATGTAGCATCTGTCATCATGGAATATAATTTTTCTTAGAATTTCAAGAAAAGAGAAAAGCAAGAGGCTAATATATATTCTGATCCTACAATGGCACAGCATTCAACTCCAAATTTGGTTTGCCTTTTTTTTTCTTGAATATCCATTTCTTCACATATTCCAAGCAAAGTAAATATTTTTATAACATCCCCTGACATTACTAGAAATCCATTCATTCATGATTAAACTGAAGACACGTTCCTTATTCTTCCACATATCAACAAAACAAGATAGTTAGATTGTCATTACCATGACAGATTGGCTGCAAGTAAGACACATGATCAGGGAGTCCTATTCCTGGAAAGAACTAGATTACTAAGTAAAGAGAATGGCATGGAATCTATATGCGAAGAAGCAGAGTTCTGTGCAAGACCAGAAGGCAGTTAGCTTTAGTACATATGGTCACTTTTCATAAAAGCAGTTCATTGTAATCAATACAAACTTGCTGTTGAATAATTGATTGCTTCACCACATAATCAAAATTATTCATTTGTCCTTATGTAAAAGATGATAGGAGAGCCTTAGATTTCATTATTTTCCAATCTGGAGATACTGCAGCACATAAATACCTTCTGCCCTGGTATAAAAAGGGAATCCATTTTTTAAAAGTTAATCAACTACAGGAATCACAGAATCACAGAATGGTTGGGGTTGGAAGGGACCTCAGGAGATCCTCTAGTCCAACCCAACTGCTAAAGCAGGTTCACCCAGAGCAGATCACACAGAAATGTGTCCAGGCGGGTTTTGAATGTCTCCAGAGAAGGAGACTCCACAACCTCTCTGGGCAGCCTCTTCCAGTGCTCTGTCATCCTGAAAGTAAAGAAGTTTCTCCTCATATTCAGATGGAACCTCCTGTGTTTCAGTCTGCGCCCACTGCCCCTCATCCTATCGTTGGTCACCACTGAAAAGAGTCTGGTCCCATCCTCTTGACAACCACCCTTGAGATATTTATAAACATTGAAGCGATCGCCTCTCAGCCCCTTCTCTTCTACCGGCTGAACAGACCCAGCTCTCTCAGTCTCTCCTAATAAGAAAGGTGCTCTAGGCCCCTAATCATCTTCGTAACCCTCCACTGGACTCCCTTCAGTACTCCAGATGCGGCTTCACCAGGGCAGAGCAAAGGGGGAGGATAACCTCTCTTGACCTGCTGGGCACACTCTTCTTAATGTCCCCCAGGAAGAAATAAGTAATATAAAAATTAAAATAATGAAGATCAGTAATTCTTATTTCATATCTCGCAGTTTTTGAGGTAGACCAGTGGGAGAAAATATTTCACAGAAGTTATATATCATTTTCAGTATATTAAAAAATTAAGTAGCCAAACAATAATAATACATATTTGGATAGACATTACTTTTCACAGCATCTCACCAGGCAAACAACTATTACCAAGTGTAGTCAATCACTTTCAAGACTGATTTTTGAAACTCTTGTATACCATGTGCACAATTCAGCAACTCAGTTCACCTAGAAGCCCTGGTCTTAACAGGTACCGACAAACACTGTGACATACAAATATTTATATATACTAAATGGAAGGTGCAGTGGAGGTTTGGCTGTTATTTCCTATGAATTACTTACTCTAGCTACACTGGTGGCAGCTTCAAAATCCAAAAGCATCTTCTCAGATTTCCTATCCATACATTTTTAGAGATGACAGTTGTTTTGAACAGGAGGTGGAGCTCTCACTGTACCAGCAGTGGAGGAATAAGAGGAAACATATTTTGTTTAGAACCTGGAATGGACACGGTGCTCCTTTCTCATGGTATGCTCTTTCTGTCTCATCTTATTTCAATGCCTAAAAGTATCCAAGTATTGCTGTTGTGCCCCAAAAACTTCATTTAAAAAAAACAACCGAACTGAATCAACGACAAAATAAAACAACAAACAAAACAAACGAAAAAATCCCAACCACATAGTGCATATTGGTTTATGAACTGTGAAATGTTTATAATATGATAAATAGGTTGAAATACTATTATTATTATTGTTGCTGTTGTTGTTGTTGTTATTTTATTAGACTGCTCCTGGTAAGAGAGTATCCATGTTCTGGCTACAAGATCTTTATCATCAGGACATATAAGAATAAAAAGTTTGTTAACAGACTACATACACTTCTCCTTTTATTTCCTGTTAAAAATACAATGCCACTTCCAAAGGGAATGATGATGCTTCTGCTTTGTCATCAAAATCCCCTTCCAGAATGCTCTACAAAATGCTGTTGTAGCCCTCCGCAAGCCACACAAAGTACAGGCTTATAGAAAACCAAAACCAAAAAGTTGATACAAGTCCTCATAAAATTTGTGTAAAGAGGAGAAATAATGGTTGCTTACAATGAGAGTATTCAAAATGCAGCAGCTGGAAAGCCTCCACTAGCAGACTTCCATGGTGCATACCTAATGTAAGTACATCACCGTACCCAAATGTAGCACTGAAATTCTACCACCAAGTGCTCTGCCATGTAAGCCTGTCTTCCCTATGTTCTCCTCACTGCCAGGGCACAAGGAAGACCTCTATCCACCTTGGCAGAGCTGGGTCAAGACTGACTAAACTTTGTCTTCAGTGGCCTATTGCGTAAGAAATACAATTAGGTCACTAAGCTGTAGTACAAAGTCTGATTGATTTCCTTCCTATTTCTTGTGAATTCAAAATTAATCATTACAAGAACCACCAAGATTTACACATATTCAGCCTCCATATAAGCAATCCCTTAAATTCTTCGATATAAAAAATTCATGAAGGAACTGAAAAAGACAGCTACGGACAAGAAGAATGTGTTAATGTAAATTATCAGCACAGACAACATTCTTCACAAAGACTGTAAAAATGAAAATCTATAAGTGGGTGGGTATCTGGTGGTATTTTCCAATGGATAATTTCAAATTGTAGTGGTTTGAAGAATCGTCATTTAAAGTTTCCAGTTATTCTAAAAGTAAATACCTATTATTAAAAAAGATAGCTTTCTAAAACTCCTTCTGCAATATAAACTTTATTATTATAAATTAATAACCTAGTCACTGCTGTAGATGAAAACACATCTTTGGCTTCTTCAGGACTCACCAGTCACCTAACATAAAAATGGTATCATATACTGAAATGCCAAGACAACTTCATAAATGCCATGACAATGATGACTAATCAGCAATTAAACCTGCAGTGAATTATATCATTGAAAATTCAAAGACCAGTTAAAATGTGTGTTACAGTAATAAAAAAAAAAAGGGAGAGACCTATTACATCTTTCCTTATGTTGTGTTTGAAAGCCTGTTGTCTTCTCATTCCTGTGAAGTAAAAAAATGTACCTATACTTAACACTATCTTTGTTGACAAGATTTTACAAGTATCACAACTTGATACTAAACAGACAGCAAAAACCAGCAGGAGCAGCCAAACATCAATCTTCTCATGAAATAATTCCATTGGTAGTGTTATATTATCAACAAAGTTTTGCCCTTACTCTCAAAGATTCAATGGAATTCAAATATATCTTTATTGTGATGCATGTCTGAATGCTCTACTATCCTCTATCTTTCTGAAAATGTAACTTCCTCATCAAAATCACAAATCAACACATCTTGGGAGAGAACTGGGTAACTGATGTTTTGCAGTTATGGTTTACTGACAGAATGTGTCAACTTCTCGTCTTTCAGATGGTAAATTGATATAGGTAATCATGCTTCTATTTCTTTATCCCACTGCTGACCCCCCCTCAGGAATACATCAAAAGTGATCTCTTGCTCAGAGAAATCTTACATGGCCCTTTCCACTAGGATTTCATGACTGTGAATCAGGGCAGTTTTGAGCAATTGTACAACAACTAGAGATTACTGGAGCTGTAAGTTTCTGTGTAATCTGTCTACATCCCAAGGCAGATTGAACACACAAGAATGAAATGGCTTCAACTGATTGTTATATATACACTCAGTTTTTCACTTTGGCTTTAACTTTTTCCAGTTTCTGTCTTAGCTGCCTTCACATGCACTGCAAAATTCTCTGTGTCTAACTTCATATTCTTGAAGTTCCCGTTGAATATCAAGTGATCAGTTTCATATCACTGATTTAAAGTCTGTCAATAGGAAAACTGACCGGAGGAAAGAAATTTAATCATCACTGCTCACAAATGCACAAATTAAAAAAGAAGAAAGTATTTTCAGTAACACCACTCTTTGGCCTAAATTTTCAGGTCTATTTCCTCCATTAATATAAGCTCCTTCATTGGAACTGAAAAAAACGATGGTCAAAATAGCTTTTTCCTGACATTACAGAATCATTGGCATCTGTCCAATTATATTTATCCTCTTCATCTTCCCATGTAGGAGAGAAAAGTATCTGTACAGACCTACTCTGACTCCCTTGTGGAGTAACCAGAACATTTAAAAATTCTCTGTTAAGACACTAAGACAATAAAAATAGTATAATTGATCTAACTGATCTAATATTTCTGTTTAACTACCTTGAACTTGGAGTAACTGGTCTGTCACTGGTTTCAATAAGGCTTGTGACACAAGGTAACATGTGGTAAGCTTGTACAAGCCAAACTGGTAAGCAAGAAGTCTTCCTACTGATAGATTTCATACTCAAGGCACACAGAGCCTCTGGATTTTCTACAAACTACCAAGTTCACACAGTCCAAAGACTCAGTGAAAGGGTTAGAATAAGAATACTTGAAAGTGTTTTTACATAAACTCATTCACATATTACTCCTTCCATACTTTTAAACTACAATACTTACAAATATACCTCCTTTATCTTTCACATATATCACTTGCTATTGTGGCTTACTCTTAGGCTTCATACGGAAGAACATCTAACAACTTCCCTTTTTGATTCTATGCACGTTTGCTTTGACAGTAAAGAATGCTGAAATACAAAAGCTATACCAAACTTTAAGTCCCTGTAGTTTTATACTTCCAGAAACAACAGTATAGCCTAGTAACTAAACCGCTTCTCCTATGGAGGCAAAGTCTATGGACTTTCAAAAAATCCACAGTACTTCAGGATCTTACATGTCATATCTTACTTCCACATTAGCAACTCCAGGAGCAATTTGGGCAGTAGTACTGAAATTAAATTAATTAAAAACATAGTAAGCACATGTGTCAGTCAAGTATGACCTCTGCTCTACAACACATATAAATGTATGTCACCTTGACCTGCCATATACCACTGTAAAATTTTTTGGTCAATATAAATCAAATGTACACTAATTTATTCAGTAAGTTTCCTAGCATCTGAATCAACATTAGAAATCTAACTAGTATTTGTTATTCTGTTATTGACAAAGGGAGCATATTTAAATGATAGCAAGAACACATGGGTGTCATTTCGAAGTTGAATTGTTCCCTAGGGACATCCTTAGTAAGCCTCTACATTTAAAGGTCATTCACTGCCAAATTATGAACAACTGTTGCATTTATTAGCACAGGCTCAATAGTTTGGAAGCTAGTGTCATCAATTTAAACTGACAATGAAATCTAGTTGTCCACAACGAAAACAGACATTTTCCTTATTCCATGTGTCATCACTTTCTGTATACCCCAAACAGAACCGGAACAAGTGCAAGTTTACTCTCTATTTTTCTTGAGGGGGTGATGATGGTGGAAAAAATGCTTTCAAGGCTTTATATCAGAGGAAGAGTGTTTCTGTAAAGCTGAGCTGCTGAAACAAAGACTGAAAGAAGCGTGTTTCTCATTTATTAATACTTTGTTGACAGAGCTATATTTCAAGTGTTGCATTACAGACTTTTCCCTCTTTTTTTCTTTATATTCTTTTCATTCCCTTGACTGATCTTTCACTGGTCAAGACATTACCCCTTCTATTTCTTAATTTCTCTGCAGTTTTCCCTCTGAAGCTAGGGAGAAGTTTCTAGTTTCTGTGCCAAGTCACTTCCACCCTTTTCCCAGAATTGCATTCTGCTTCTACAGCTAGCCAGTGGTTGATAAGTCTCCGCCCTTTCCCCTTTCCCTGTGCTGCCTAGCCATACCAAAGAGCAAAAGAAAATAATCTCAAACAATAGATTTGAGGGAAAGCAAGCTGAAAACAAACCAGTAAGTTGGTAATGAGCTTCTTTACAGAAAAGGACAACACTCTTTTCCTGTCTTTCTCTTCCAGGCAGTGAGAACACACAGTGGCAAGTTGAATCAAAGAGCACCTGGGTGCTGTTCTTCTCAAGATAAGGAACCAGAAATCCAGTGATGTCAGGAAAGCGTGTTTTGGTAGTCATGCAGAGCCACCATGGAGAGGAAGGAGTCTCCTTCCAGTCTCTCATTTCATGCAGGAGGTAACCACCATCAGTGTTTCAGGCAAAGAAACTAGGATAACCATCACCACACTTGTCAAAAACCCCTTCTTCAGCCCTCTGTCTCTGCAACAGCCCCTGACAGCCACAGTGCAGAAGACACCTTCTGTAACCCCCAGCAAGTTAATGGGCTGGTGGGGAGCCAGCATGTAAGCAATCTTCTACTTGCCTCCAGCTTCATCATCTGTTTCTGCTACCAACTATATTACCTCTAATAGTTCCTTGTTTCAGCTATTCCTAAAACATTTGAATTCTGAGCAAGTTAGCACTTGCAGGAAAGAGAACAGCAAAATATCAGGACTCCGGGATGTATCTCATTAGGTCCCACAGATTTATGTATGTTCAGGTTACTCAGGTGGTCATGAACTTGATCTTCTCTTAGGTTCATTTTGGTTGGACAATACCCTGAAGGCCGAGTCCAATCGTTAACCGGGTTAACACTGGCAAGTCCACCACTAAACCATGTCCCTAAGAACCTCATCTACACATCTTTAAAATACCTCCACGGATGGTGACTCAACCACTTCCCTGGGCAGCCTGTTTCAGTGCTCAAGAATCCCTTCTATGAAGTTTTTCCTAATATCCAATCTAAACCTCCCCTGGCACAACTTGAGGCCATTTCCTCTCGTCCTGTCACTTGCTACTTGGGAGAAGAGATCAACACTCTCCATGCTACAACCTCCTTTCAGGTAGTTGTAGACAGCAATAAGGTCTCTCCTCAGCCTTTTTTTCTCCAGGTTAAACAACTGCAGTTCCCTCAGCCGTTCCTCATCAGACTTGTGCTCCAGGCCCCTCACCAGCTTCGTTGCCCTTCTCTGAACTTGCTCCAGCAGCACCTCAGTGTTTTTCTTACAGCGAGGGGCCCAAAACTGAACACAGGGTTCACAGTGAGGCCTTACCAGCACAAGTACAGGGGGACGATCACTTCTCTCATCCTGCTGGCCACACAATTTCTGATATAAGCGAGGATGCTGGTGGTCTTCTTGGCCACTTGGGCACACTGCTGGCTCATGTTCAGCCAGCTGTCAACGAACACCCCTAGGTATTCTCCACACCTGCAGCATTGCGTGGGGTTGCTGTTATGCAAGTGGAGGACTCAGCACTTGTCTGTGCCATACAGCTGGCCTCAGCCTATCAACACAGCTAGTCCAGATCCCTCTGTAGAGCCTTCCTACCCTGAAGCAGATCAACACTCTCATGCAATCTGCTGCTGTCTGCAAACTTACTAAGGGTGCACTCAATACCCTTTTCCAGATCATTGATAAAGATATTAAACTGAACTGGCTCCAATATTGAGCCCTGGGCAACACCACTCATGACTGGCCACCAACTGGACTTGACTCGGTTCACCACAACTCTTTGGGCGCAGCCATCCAGACAGTTCTTTATTCCTTGAAAAGTACACTCATCCAGGCGATGAGCTGCCAGCTTTTACAGGAAAAATCTGTGGGAGATAGTGTCGAAGGCTTTACTAAAGTCTAGATACACAATATCCACAGCCTTTCCCTCATCTACTAAGTGGGTCACCTTATCATAGAAAGAGATCAGGTTGATCAAGCAGGACCTGCCTTTCATAAACTCATGCTGACTGGGCCTGATCACCTGGTTGTCTTGTATGTACTGTGTGATAGCACTCAGAATGATCTGTTCCATACCTTCCCCAGCACTGAGGTCAGACTGACAGGCCTGTAATTCCCCAGAACCTCTGTCAAGCCCTTCTTGTAGACGGGCATCACATTTGATAACCTGCAGTCAACTGGGACCTCCCTGGTTCACCATGACTGTTCACAAATGACGGTAAGTGGCTTGGTGAGCACGTCCGCCCGCTCCCTCAGAACCCTTGGATGGATCCCATCTGGCTCCATAGACTTGTGCATGTCTAAGTAGTGCAGCAGGTCACTAACCATTTCCCCTTGGATTATCTGGGCTTCATTTTGCTCCCCATCCCTGTCTTCTGGCTCAGAGAGCTGGGTACCTGGAGCACAATGGTATTACTGTTAAAGACTGAGGGAAAGAAGGTATGTACTTCAGCCTTTTCCTCCTCCTCTGTCACAATGTTTCTACCTGCATCCACCAGAGGGTGGAGATTCACCTTAACCCTCCTTTTGTTGTGAATGTATTTATAGAAACGTTCTTTAATACAAACAGTGGGAAGGACTTTGCTTCCCGTAGTCCCTGCCTTGACGTCCATCCACTTGAGATGTGTGGGAAGAGAAAATGCCAGTAAAGACCAAGGCAAAAAGACTTGTTGAGTACCTCAGCCTTCTCCTCATCCATTTATACCAGTTTGCCAGTCATGTCCATCAGGAGGGGGGTACACTTTCTTTGATCATACTGTCTTAAATGTGAATACTATACATACGCCTCATGATGCAAAATAATTGAAATTGAATTACCTACATAATTTCACATAAAAAAATACTCAGATACATGGCACTAGTCCAGGATTGCACCCATTCCCTTTAATTTGAAAATTACATTTCAAAGAGATTCTATACCTCACAGCATCACTTCCTTCACTTAACTTTTCTAATTAATCAGATTCAGGTAGCACGGAAGTGGTGAAATATCTACTTAATCACAAAGTCTTCAACGCCCTGCAATACCAATGTTTTATCACAGTATCTACCAATTCCACGGCTTCTGACTGTTAAGCCCCACATAATGAGGTCCAAAAGAACGAGAGATAAGGTTGTCTGGACATGGAAACATTCATAAGCTCCAACAATCAAAGTGAAATGACCTTTTTGCTCAATGAAAAATAACTGCTATGTTACTATTTTTTCTTAGGTAAATATCTCTGCCTACAAAGTATCTGCCTAACTAGTACAGAGGAATGGTAAGCTCTCATTAACCTCAGTTTTGCTGAAGGGAGAGATTACAGTGTACTCATTTGCATTGGCCATGAATATCTATGCTTGGAACAATACTTACACAAATTATTTAGCAGTGTAACAAATTGACAATTACATTAGAACAAGCCTTGCTCATGCATAGTCCAGAAGCTCTCTAAGACATAAATGGTATACACCATGTTATTATCAGAACAGGCTTCCATATCCTCTTGCACAAGCATGCCGAACCCAGAGAACTTTAGCTACGACTTCTAGTACAGTTTAATGGTCAGGGAAATCCTCAAACTGATGTATTTGATAGCATCACAATTTTTGTATGGGAGGTGGTATAGAACCCCCTGTCATCTGACTGAAGAGGCAAAGTAATCACGCGGGAACAACTACCAAACTATTGAGCTACAAGAAGTTTCAGACACATGAGTTCAATTCATCAATACACCTGAGAGGAACAGTGCTGTAATAACCAACAGTTGCTGTAGTAATCACACAATTTCACTTCCAAGATCATTTTCTTGAAAGACTTCTAGAAAGATGCAGTTTCATTTCTGATTTCTTTGAAGCTTAGACAGCTTAACGTTTATGAAATTAAAAACCAAAACCAACCAAGCAAAAAATAAAACAAAACCAACAACAAAACACAAACCAACCAAACACAAATCCTCTAGTTAGTAGGATTCACTGACAGAATTACCATTAAAGAAACAAAAAACACACTAAAAACAAATACTAAAAATATATATTGCTATGAAAAATCCTATCTGCGTGATATCCACATCTTAGAAATCACTGTCACTTCAACTAACCTGCCCAACTGGGACACATTGGTATAAGTCTGTGCTATTGTAACCACACTCAATCAGAATGTTCTAAAGCCAGTTTCATTACCCAAAATCATGCAGTCATGTTGTAGGATACCTCTTACATTTAAGTTCAGCTAAGAGGCAGAAATATTAATGCAGTTACACTCCCACATTACTGCATCTAAAGGGGTTTACAAGGCTTGTAAATACTTGCCAGTACTGAGGACCAAAGAATACATAGCATTAGCATCAGATAGATGCACTTACTTCATGCAATTATGCCTACATGGACCAATCTTCTGGCAATTCAAGAAGGTTAGATTTTTTTACTGGTATTTCTTAAAAGCTCAGAACTACTGAATGCATAGATCTACTAAAAGATGCTAGCTTCAAACATCCACCTTCAGTCAGACACCTTGGGATTTTGTTCAGAGCATCCATTGCCTCCACCCAAGCAACATATGGGAAAGTGTTACAGCTCAACAGCTCCATGGGATGAGAAAACATGATTTCACCCTAATAATGTAGACTAACTCCTCTGCTCAAGCAGGGTCAGCTTAAGCAGGCTGCCCAGGATCACGTCCAGTCAGGTTTTGAGAACATCCGAAGATGGAGACTTCAGAGTTCTCAGGGCAACCTGTGCCAGTGCTGGACCACCATCATGGTGACAAAATGATTTTGTCTTATGTCTAAATGGTATTATTTTTATTTTCATTTGTGCCTACTGACACTTGCCCTGTCACTGTGTTCCAATGAGAAGAGTCTGGCTCTCTCTTCCTCATTCCCTCCATTCAGACTATTTGTACACAGTGATGAGATCCTCCCGAGCCTTCTCTTCTCCAGGCTGAACAGTCCCACCTCTCTCAGCCTTCCTCACACAAGAGATGCTCAGTGCCTTCATCACGTTTAGCCCTGCACTGGACCTGCTCCAACCTCTGCGCTGGGGAGGCCAGACCCGGACCCAGCGCCCAGAGGGGCCCCTCTCCGCAGGGCCGCGCACCGAGGCAGCGCCGCCTCTCCGCACCCGCTGGCCACGCCGCATCAGCCCCTGTCGCTACCGCCACCGCTCCAGACCACGAAGCTCGGGAGATGCCCGCCGGGCCGAGGCCAGCCCTCTTGCGCCGAGGGGTTCCCGGCAGAGCAGGGCAGCCCCGGCCCGCGGGCCCCTCACGCCGGCACCTGCACGGCGGCCTGGCCCCCCGCGCAGACCCCATTCGTCGCCGCCACATCGCCCCCCCCGGAGGCGCGGGCG
The DNA here is from genome assembly GCF_036013445.1 of Caloenas nicobarica. Taxonomy (NCBI): domain Eukaryota; kingdom Metazoa; phylum Chordata; class Aves; order Columbiformes; family Columbidae; genus Caloenas; species Caloenas nicobarica. The sequence continues at coordinate 33,181,889 of NC_088284.1, forward strand.
TGTCCCGCCCCGCCGCCCCTCACCGTGTAGCCCCGCTCCAGCTCGCTCTCCTCGTAGCGGAAGGAGGGGATGTACACCTCCATGGCGGCCGGGCCGGGCCGGGCCGGGCCGGGCCGGGGGCGCCGGCTCCCCCTCAGGGCCGCGTGCTCCCGCCCAGCGGCGCCGCCGCAGCCATCTGCACGCGGCACGTGACGCCGCGCACGTGACGCCGGGCGGGGCGGGGCGCGCGGCCCGGCCGTTGGGCTTCGGCCGCTGCGGCGCGTCCCTTCACCCCCCGGCGCGGCCGAAGGCCCGCGGGGCCCAGCCCCGCACGGCCGGGACAGCCCGCTCGAAAGGCCTGCGGAGAAATGGCAGCGAGGCCGCCGCCCTTCCCGGCCCCGCCGCATTTCCCCGGGGTGGGTACGGGGCTGCCCGGCGGCCGGCAGGGCCGCTGCGCCGGCGGCACGGCTCTGGGGCAGAGGTGCCCGGCTCTGGGAGGGGCGTGAGGAGAGCGCAGGTTTCTGTGGAAACAGCGTGTTTTCAAAAACAAAGTCTGAGAGCACCTGCTTTAATATGCCAGGGCAGCAGTGTTGCTCTGGACCCGAGAAAAACGGGGAGAAAAAGAGTTAACTTCCAAAGGGATGAATTTATCTAGCCCTGAATTGACACCACGGCTCAAACCACTTCCTATGGCTGCCTGGTCAACAAACTCCCGATACTGTACAAATATAGCGCCTTTCATAATGCCTGCTTTGAACTTATACATGAAATAAAGGGAGATAAAATTAGCGCCGAGGAAACTGGCCTATATTGTGGCTATTCCTGAATAGGTGCCTCTTCGTTACTTCACCATCTAATACAGCTGCATTTAGTAGGCAGTGCTGTTGCACAGGGTAACACACTTCACGTGACAGCAATTAGCAGAGCTCATTTGGAGAGCTTTAAACTAGATTCAAAGGGGGATGGGGCTGTAGCTGGGCTTGCACCAGTGGGGCAGCACTCCAGAATTTATGAAGACTGGGAGGCCTCCCATCCCCCTAGGGTGAAATCAGTGTGCTCAGCTCACTCCCTGAAATGCCTGTACACCAATGCACACAGCATGGGGAATAAGCAGGAGGAGTTAGAAACCTGTGTTTGTTCAGGAGATTATGATCTGGTGGCCATTACAGAGACATGGGACAGCTCCCATGACTGGAATGTGGTCATGGATGGCTATGTCCTTCTCAGGAAAGACAGGCCAGCCAGGCGAGGTGGTGGAGTTGCTCTTTACATGGGAGAGCAACTACAATGTATTGAGTAGTGTCCAGGGTTGGATGAGGAGTGAGTTGAGAGTCTGTGGGTGAGAATTAAGGGGCAGGCTGGCAGGGGTGATAGTGTTGTGGGTGTCTATTACAGGCCACCAGATCAGGGTGAGGAAGTTGACAAGGCCTTCTACAGGCAGCTGAGAGCGGCCTCTCAATTACAGGCCCTGGTTGTTGTGGGGGATTTTAACTTCCCTGATGTTTGCTGGAAGGACTACTCAGCCAGCCGTCCACAGTGCAGGAGGTTCCTCCAGTGCATTGATGATAATAACTTCCTGATGCAAATGGTGGATGAGCCAACTAGGAAATGAGTGCTGCTGGACCTCACCCTCACTAACAAGGAGGGTCTGGTTGAAGCAGTAAAGATTGAGGGCTGCCTTGGTTGCAGCGACCATGAAATGGTGGAGTTCAGGATCTCATGTGGCAGGAACAGAATAGCAAGCAGAATTGCAACCCTGGATTTCAGCAGGGCCAAATGTGGCCTTTTCAAACAACTGCTAGGGGAAATCTGATGGGCAAAGCTGCTTGAAGGTAAAGGGGCCCAAGATAGTTGGTTAGCATTCAGGGACTGCTTCTTCCAGGCTCAAGATCAGAGCATCCTGACATGTACGAAGTCAAGGAAGGGAGCCGGGAGACCTGCTTGGTTAAACAGTGAACTGCTGGGTAAGCTCAAGTGGAAGAGGAGAGCTTACAAATTATAGAAGAAGGGGCTGGCCACTTGGGAAGAATATAAGGCTGTTGTCAGAGGATGCAGGGAGGCAACTAGGAAAGCTAAGGCGTCCTTAGAATTCAACCTGGCGAGAGGGGTCAAGGACAACAGAAAGAGCTTTTTCAAATACATGGCAGATAAAACTAACAATAGAGGCAATGTAGGCCCACTGATGAATGGGATGGGTGCCCTGGTGACAGAAGATACAGAGAAGTCAGAGCTACTGAATGCCTTCGTTGTGTCTACTCTGCCGGAGGCTGTCCTGAGGAGCTCCGTGCCCCTGAGGCCCCAGAGGAAGCCAGGACAATGGAGGAGTTTGCCTCAGTTGATGAGGACTGGATTAGGGAGCAATTAAGCAATCTGGACATCCATAAATCCATGGGTCCAGATGGGATGCACCCATGGGTGCTGAGGGAGCTGGCTGAAGTCTTTGGTAGGCTACTCTCCATCATCTTTGCCAAGTCTTGGGAAACAGGAGAGGTGCCTGAGGACTGGAGGAAAGCAAATGTCAGTCCAGTCTTCAAAAAGGGCAAGAAGGAGGACTCGAGTAACTATAGACTGGTCAGCCTCACCTCTATCCCTGGGAAAGTGATGGAACACCTTATCCTTGGTGCCATCTTAAGGCATATAAAAGATAAGAGGGTCATTAAGGGCAGTCAACATGGCTTCACCAAGGGGAAGTCGTGCTTGACCAACCTCATAGCCTTTTATGAGGACATAACCAGGTGGATAGATGATGGCAGAGCAGTGGATGTGGTCTATCTTGATTTCAGTAAAGCATTTGACACAGTCTCCCACAGCATCCTCACAACTAAACTGGGGAAGTGTGGACTGGATGATCGGGTAGTGAGGTGGACTGCAAACTGGCTGAAGGAAAAAAGCCAGAGAGTTGTGGTTAATGAGGCAGAGTCTAGTTGGAGGCCTGTATCTAGTGGAGTGCCTCAAGGGTTGGTACTGGGACCAGTATTATTCAATATATTCATCAATGACTTGGATGAGGGAATAGAGTGCACTGTCAGCAAGTTTGCTGATGACACCAAGCTGGGAGGAGTGGCTGACATGCCAGAGGGCTGTGCTGCCATCCAGCGAGACCTGGACAGGCTGGAGAGTTGGGCGGGGAAAAATTTAATGAAATATAACAAGGGCAAGTGTAGAGTCTTGCATCTGGGCAGGAACAACCCCAGGTTCCAGTATAGGTTGGGGAACGACCTATTAGAGAGCAGTGTAGGGGTAAGGGACCTGGGGCTCCTGGTAGACAGCAGGATGACCATGAGGCAGCGCTGTGCCCTTGCGGCCAGGAAGGCCAATGGCATCCTGGGGTGGATTAGAAGTGGGGTGGTTAGTAGGTGGAGACAGGTTCTCCTGCCCCTCTACTCTGCCCTGGTGAGACCGCATCTGGAATATGGTGTCCAGTGCTGGGCCCCTCAGTTCAAGAAGGATAGGGAACTGCTGGAGAGAGTCCAGTGCAGGGCAACGAAGATGATGAAGGGAGTGGAGCATCTCCCTTAAGAAGAAAGGCTGAGGGAGCTGGGTGTCTTTAGCTTGGAGAAGATGAGACTGAGAGGTGACCTCCTTTAATGTTTATAGATATGTAAAGGGTGCATGTCACGATGATGGAGCCAGGCTCTTCTCGGTGACAACCAATGATAAGACAAGGGCTAATGGGTTCAAACTGGAACACAGGAGGTTTCACTTAAATTTGAGAAGAAATTTCTTCTCAGTGGGGCTAACAGAACACCGGAACAGGCTGCCCAGGGAGGTTGTGGAGTCTCCTCCTCTGGAGACATTCAAAACCCACCTGGACGCCTTCCTGTGTAGCCTCATCTAGGTGTTCCTGCTTTGGCAGGGGGAATGGACTAGATGATCTTTCGAGGTCCCTTCCAATGGCTAACATTCTGTGATTCTGTGTAATTCGCTAACCCCAAGCTTCAGACCTTTTGGAAGCACTGCAAAATGACAAGTAACTGCAGCTGTATTAGATGGCAGTAACTTAAAACTCACCTTTTACGGTTTTATGAATGCTGGAGAGTCTCAGAGACTGAATGATAATAAGATGGGCAACCTCACCTTCTCTCAGATCTTTTAAAGAGTTGCTACACTGTAAGTTCATGCATATGCAAGATTTGATTTCACATAAGCAGAGTCAAATGCAAAAACATACCTCAAAAATGGACACAAACCAAATGATTACTTTTATTTGATAACTGTGGTTATGCTGTCTCAGTGTTTCTAAATTTAATTATATTTTGCTCTAAGCAAAGACCTGTGACGTGAAGAATTCAATACAAAATAGAAGGCTTTTGACTAAAAACAAGGGGACTAAAGGAAACTAACACTAGTTCATTTTGCTAAACTAAAGCAAAGCAACAACCATACATAATAAAAAATGTCCTGAAATCAAAGCAAAATAGTCTTCGGTCATTCCCTTGTCCACAATGCTGGTCCCGTGTCAGTATCCTCAAGTGCCAATGACCAGCAGAACAGTCCCAGCACTGCTCTGTGGTCGTTTTGACCAGGGTGAACACATTTCCAGTCCCCGTGTGCTCTCGCTGTAGGGACCAAGTCTTGAGAGTGATAACTCAAGGGCGTGAATAAGGATTCCCATTTTCACCCAAAGCATACTCTGATAAATACATTATAAACATCCCAGGGAAAGGCAGACCATATAATAATAGTCTAATCAGTCTGGTAAATGTGGGAATGCTAGAGAATAATTATGATGCCTTAGACTCCAGTCTTCAAGCTTAGTTTCTATTCTTCCCCTAATATGAAATGGATGGACAAGTCTCATTACACCATTTATGCCGTAATGCGTTTATACTGATGAGAAGCCAGTAGAGGAGTTTTGTAGGGGCACTATTTGTGGTTGTTTGCAATCTAATAACCAATAATTGCAAAAAGCTAGTTTTCTTCCTAGCATCATATAACTTATTAACAAAGGAAGGTTTGGGACATTAATCTGGTTTCGAATTCAATAGTACATAATGGAACTTTTGACTGTGCATCAGCCAAGAGGAACAAGGAAGATTACATGGTGAGCTGAATTCAAATACATCAATATGTTTTGGAATGTTAAATACTTAATTTGCACAATATATCATCATTAGTTTGCTAATCTTTAAAGTTACATCTAAAGAAAAAAATAGGATTTCTCCACATGGCTGACTGACCAAGGATTGTCTTTCTGTCTCATACACTGAAGAGCAAAAATTTAAGAAACATTAATTCATAAAATGCTATCAACATGCATGAAAAAACATCCAAAATTCTTGTTTTTTAAAGCTAATTGCACAAATGATACAATGATTCCCTTAAACAACAAAGCAAAGAGAATGTATTTTAAATGTAGCCTGATTTGAACTGTTGTGTTAAAATCACGTTAGTAATCTTCAAAGCAAAACTGTAAAAGGTTTGAGCTTTACTGGTAACAATTACATAGTCTGCTTTCAAGTTCATCTCTTGAATAGGCCCCAGAAGATCCTCTAGGAACTGTGGGTGTTGGTCTTCATATCTTGGGGTTTATTCTTAAATTAACTTGATCCAGAATGTAAAAGATGTGAATAAATATACTCCAGTTTTAACTGTTATCTGTCATTAGACTCCAGCTTAACCTTCCATGATCACAGAAACTACAAATCATCACTCTTTCAAATCAGGACCGATCAGTGAAGCATGCCACACCTAAAAATACATAAATCAGATTGCAGTATTTTCACAATCAAGCTTTCAGACTATCTAAAAATGCAATATAGTTTTGAAAACAAAACAAACCCCCCTCTTTACTGGCCACTTCTGGTTTTGTTTTTTTCCAAAGTTGTCACTGTGCAATTCCTTCTATGGGGGGATCCAGTATTTATCATGCTAGAGTGACTTACGGGAGAGGAAGTGGAACGAACATAAGCAGCTCTGAAAGATCAGTTTCCACTAAGTAATTCTCATGATTCAAGGACTTCCTGAATGGCTAGTTTCCAGAATAGAAGCAGGTAAAGAAAATGCATATAAAAATTCTAATCCAAGTGATAAGTAAAGTATACACGAAAACAAGAGGCCAGATTAAAAAAAGAGAGATAGTCCTTAATAATATCACAAACTCAGTTTGCTCGTTTTTCAGTTGCAACCAGAAAGACTGGTTTTAAGTAAACTTCTGCCTCACTGTACTTGTATAGATACTGGTCTCAAAAGTAGCAAAATTCAATGTATTTTTAAAAATTTTACATTTTCTTTTTAAGCGGTCCTTGTGTTCCTCACTCCTCTAAAGATGTAGCTACATTTTTTTCAAAGTAGCACAGATGTTTGTAAAACATCACAAAGCACTTTCATCAGCCAGTGAGTACCAAAAAAACGACTTGGAAAGAAGATGGGCAGAATCACAACTCCAGAAAGGTCAGTCAGTTTTCTACAGGAGTTCACAGACAGTACTTCTCCTAACAGCCACAATATTTGGAGCTGGTGAGGAGGTAATTTTCTGAACACCTGGAGTCTGTGCACACACGTGTAAGTGCACATGAGTGGGTGGGTCAGAGTGGAAAAGTCAATGTGTTAGTACAATGTAAGATAACTGCAGATTTTCTTAGGGTGCAGTGCTCCTCTAACCCTGTGTCGTGGTTTAACCTGAGTTAGCAACATAACCACGATAACTGCTTACTCACTCCCCACCCCCCCAGCCCCCCCTAGTAGGGGAGAGAATCGAAAGGGAAGGGAGAAACTTGGGTTGAGATAAACACAGTTTAATAAAATAACAAAATACTAATACACTACTAGTAAATATATATATAAAATAGAATATAAAATAAAAGATACTCAATGCAGTTCCTCAAAAACTCCGTCCACACTGAACAGTGAGTCCCAGGAAACAGCACCTGGTCCCAAACAGCTGGTCCCGCTAAGAGAAAAAAAGGAAAAAGGCAGAAAGGCCCAGAGGCCTCCGCAAAATGGCAAAATGCTGAACTAAACGTCTTGAACAGAACTCACCCAAACAGGTCTCTGAGAGCGAAGAGAAGCGAGAGACCAGAAGATCCGGATTCTCATTTAATATGAAGCATGATCCTAATGGGATGGAATACTCTCATTGATCAGTCTGGATGTCGGTCAAGCTCTGCCCCACCCATGCCCCCCTTCCTTGATGCCTCACACCTGTGGGCAGAGTGCTCAGAATGTCCTTGGCTCTCAGACCAGAGCAATTAAAAACATTAAATCTGTGCTGGGGTGTTATCCTCTTGTTCTCAAACTAAGTCCAAATAATGACTGTGCTAGCTATGAAAAAGAAAGGTTTCTAACTGCATGAAGAAAATTAACCAATTTTCAGTCAAACCAGCACACTCTGGAAGTTCCACATCAGATGTAAGGCTAAGATAAAGCATTTCTTCTCTCATGACTTGTGCTATCTTCCTTCCTTGTACTCTTCTTATCTTGATCTCTCTAAACCACAGATACATGGTTTATCTGAAGTCTTTTCTTGTTGTTCCATTTTCATTGCATGTTTCTTTTACTTTAGTTTTCATACAAATATCCTGCAAGAAGGATTCTGGCTAAGCTGCCTTGCATACTCCTCTGAAACCCTCTTTCTTCATGACATATTTTCTTAATGACAGAAAACAGGTTTTGATTATTTTATATCCCTTCCCTATGCTAGTAATTCTCCCACTGATCTGGAGGGAAAAAAAAAAGTGTTTTAGCAGTGAAGTCAAGAGTTATTTATTTGTTATTTTACTTTTTAGCAAGCTCAGCTATGGAAGACAAGAATTTCTAAAAAAAGGAAGAATCCCCTTAGCAGATAACAACCAAGATTTTTAACAACTTGAACATTCAGCTCCTTATATGTTTTAATATTGAACTTTTTTTCTTATATGGTTGTAATAGACTCATATTTTGCCAGAGATTTGAAGTATTACACAGCTTGTTCAACTCTAAAGTGGAAGGGCTGAAAAAAAAGTAAGGTTTTTTTTTTTCTTTTTCAGACAATCATTTCACTGTACACATAATTTTAGTGGATGTTGGCTGTTCAGTTAAGTGCACAGGATATACTACCCAGCAGCTCATCTCCACCAGAATTTGAAAGAGACTGACATATTTGGGGCATGCATTCCTGAGACACAGAAACATGAACTGCCATATTAGGCTTTCAGTGGGAATAATTGATAGGGAAGCAGAATATGCCATTTTAAAAGGGACAGCGACTAAAGAATCAGAGACATTGTAGACTGAAATGTCCATTTAAGAAAAAGGTAAAAATATCTTCAATTTGAGCCACATCACATTATATATTTTTAATTCAAAAAGCACCATGGACATGATAGATACAAGAATGCAGATGATTTAAAATTGTTGTAAACACCTACAGTGTTTATTTTAACCTAAAAAGTAAACTAGACTTCAGTAGCACCTTGTCTTTTAGACAACATTCAAAATGTACTGGCCATTTTTCAAACATTCCTTTTGTTCATACTAGTGATTCTTCAGTGGTTCACTGGCTTGGAGTTTCAGGGAAACAACACAAATTTAGTACAAGTTCCTGGAGGGAACTCCACAGAGAAAATAGTTAAACAACACCTCCACTTGTTTTGAGAAATATCTGCTAATACAGATGTTAATCGTACTAGGGAAGACAATAAGCAAACCTTTAATCTTCATAATGTAGGGGAATATACACAAAATAAACAACAGATTCTTGAAACAAGAGTTTTATGATAGGCAAATGTGACAGCTGATCTGGGTCTTCTCTCCAAATTAACCTTGTGATCATAGAATGGTTTGAGTTGGGACTTTCAAAGATCATGTAGTTCCGACCCCACTGCCATATGCAGGGAGGGACACCTTCCTCTAGACCAGGCTGCTCACAGCCCCGTCCAGCCTGGCCTTGAACACTCCCAGGGAAGGGGCATCTACAACTTCTCTGGGCAGCCTGTTCCATTGTCTCATCACTCTCATGGTGAAGAATTTCTTCCTTTTATCTGATATAAATCTACACTCTTTCAGTTTAAAACCATTACCCCATGTCCTGTCACCACATGCCCTTGAAAAAGTCTCTCTCCAGCTCTCCTGGAGGTCCCCTTTAGGTACTGAAATGCCACAATAAGTTCTTCCTGGAGCCTTCTCTTCTCCAGGCTGAACAACCCCAACTCTCTCAGCCTGTCCTCATAGGAGAGGTGCTCCAGCCCTCTGATCATCCTCATGGCCTCCTCTGGACTCACTCCAACAGGTTTGTGTCCTTCTTATGTTTGGGGCTCCAGAGCTGGATGCAGTACTCCATGTAGGGTCTCACAAGAGCTGAGTAGAGGGAGAATCACCTCTGTTGACCTGCTGGACATGCTTCTTTTGATGCATCCCAGGTGTGGTGGTTTAACCCGAGCTAGCAATATAACCATGACAGCAGCTTACTCGCTCCTCCCCACCTTCCACCCCCCAATAGAATCAAAAGGAAAGGGAGAAACTCATGGATTGAGATAAACACAGTTTAATAAAATAAACAAAATAACACTAATATAGTGCTACTAATATATATAAAATGGAAACAGAATATGAAATAAAAAGCACTCAATGCAATTCCTCATGAACTCCATCCGCACTGAGCAGCCAGTCCCAGGCAGCACCATCTTGGTCCCAAACAGCTGATCCCGGAGGGAAAAGAGGGGAAAAGGCAGAAAGGCCCAGAGGCCTCTGCAAAATTGCAGGATGGCAAAAGGCCAAACTAAAGAAAGTCCCAATCAGAACTCTCCCATACAGGTCTCCATCCTGGCTCTGACATAGCCAGTAATAATCTGGAAGATCCCAACTCTCCTTAAATATGAAGCATGACGCTAATGGCATGGAATGTTCTTATTGATCAGTCTGGATGTCAGTCAAGCTCTGCCCATCCATGCCTCCCTTCCCAGCTGCCTCACACCTGTGGGCAGAGCGCTCTGAGAGACCTTGGCTCCCAGACAACAACAATTAAAAGCTTTAACTCTGTCCCAGGGAGTTATCTTCTTGTTCTCAAACTACATCCAAATGACCATGCTAGCTATGAAAAAGAAAGGTTTCTAACTGCATGAAGGAAAATTAACTCATTTTCAGTCCAACCAGCACACAAGGATACAACTTTTTAGTATTAGCAACATTCTGTGACACTGAACTCCAGAAATGCTATTATCCTTTCGTTCTCCAACAGGCTTCTGGTTTTAAGAAAACCTACAGAACTCATTCTCATTTTCAGTTGTCTAGTATAAACAGTCACACTAATCCCTGCTTGGAGACTAATCTTTTATCAGAGAGAGAAGAAATCTATCTATAATTCAACTGAACTCTAATCCTGATAGATGCAAAATTAAAAAAAAAAAAAATCAGGAGCTAAGAATGTTGGATAAACCACTTAAAGGATCATGAAAGTATCTTTATCCATTTTGAGCTCTGCATGTCCAAATGGACTCTTTAATTCTGAAGGTACCCAGTTTCATTCTCACTGGAACAAGTTTGAAGCTTAATGTTGAGCTGTTGGTCAATTTTCATTAGCACTGAGCAAGCCAAAGTCAAATATATCATAACACTTAGTAGAGTGTTATGCCTTTATCAATTTCTTCATCGTAAACCTGGTGTATACTTGAGCTTTTCAAAAAGCAGTTACAAGCTAAATTACTTAACAAACACTGATGCACAAGGTAACAAGCTTAAGGTTTTAGCATTTTGCTATTTAAAAAGATACTTGATAAAGGCTTGATAAATATTTTTTTAAAATAATAGTTTCTGTACTTAAGTTTCCTTGAAAATTGCTAGAAATATTGAGTCAATGGAGGTACAGGTACAGGAGTTACAGGAACAATAGGAGACACTAATCTGGAAGGTTTACACTAATTTTGTTGCATAAATCAGATTGTATGATTTTACAGCTGAATTTAGGTTTCCATTCTGTTCAGAAACCATATTGAGTGCTTCTTTATGCTTGACCACAAAGAATACAAATTCATAGGCTTATCCTGCAGTTTTATGATTAGCTGAAAGCAGCAGCTTGTCTTGTGTTTTGTATGATTAGCATTTTTCTAAAATTTGTTCATACCATCCGTTAATACATGCCACCAATGAGCTCAGGATGTCACTAAAATGACAGGGCAGCATGTTCCATGTTAATATTGTGTATTTCAGAAAAATGTTTAGCTGCTCTGATTTCTTACAGAATGCAAATGTATTTTCTACTCAAGAAAATCCAAGTAGAATGCTAGCCCTTACAAGTTAGTTACACTCGGCTCAATTACCTACTTTTCTTCCTCTCAATTACCAGAATTTTTCCAAGATTTTCTTCCTTTTTGTATCCTGAGACCACTAAAGACAATGAAATTTATCAGTCCAGTAGGATAACAGTATTTGACCATGCAGGTGATTTTAACCCTTCAGAAGCTTTGTAAAACACTTGGAAGATATTTTGGTTTATGGCTGGCTGTTGCCCAAGCATCAGTCTTTTGACTCTATCAGTATTAATGCATTACAGTTTACCAAGGCAGTGATAACTTCAGGTGAAAAGAATACCTGTAACAAAGAGATTCATAATGAAAAACCAGAACAGTTTACCACAAACACTGGTTTGTGAGTCTTTAATACTGTCTTCAGCATTCTTTACTAAATGTTGTTTCTGGTTTTGATATTATCTGAGTTTGTTCTAAATGCTGCTTCTGAGAACACCAGAAAATATCTACAGACACAAAACCAGAGTGTTTAATGTTTCACAAGGTACATCCCTTTATTATTGTAATCACAAAAACATGATTTTGTACAGGAATGTTTAAGTGAACATTAATAGATGCAATTAAATTTGTTTCATAAAGATCAGGTAAACATACTACAGAACATTGTATTGTAAAGAACAAAAATATCAGTTTTCTGGCCTTGCAGAGCACATTTCAGTGCAAGTATTAAGACACAATAGTGTTCAATTCAGCAATGTATTGCAGAACATCATGCCACAGTCCACTTCAAAGAGGGTCAGGACATGCAGCTTGTTAATAAAATGCTGTAGTATATAAAAAAAGCCATGTGTTAATTCATAAAATATATAGTGGTTTATTTGGATGATTTAAAGTGATTTCACTGTGGAATTTAGTTTTATCCAGGACAAACATCCAGAGTGTCTTGCCATTTGGAATATTCTTCTTTTAGGCAATGGCTTTGGCTTCAGGTAGGAATGCCTCCCAGTATTTTATTAGCTTGAAGAGAAAGGAAAAACACTCATTATTAAGTACTAAATGTTGGAAAACACATATGCCTTCCTCCTCTTGTGGTAAACTTGTCTCCATCAGACAAAGTAAGAACATAAGTGCTTCATATTATCCACTCACATTATTACATAATGCAAGAAAAAATACAAGTAATATATATACAAATCTGCTTATAGCAACATAGTTGCTACCACACCTTGAACAAAATGCTGTAGAATACAGTTATACAGAATTAGTTTGCAAGCTCAGTTTGCTATTCTTACCTCTAAGGGTACTGTTTTTGTTTTAATTAAACAGAGGGTTATATTCCCAGAATGAACAAAGGAAAGACTCCAGACACTCTTTTGAGAACCACGTCTACTTCTGAGTCACTGGAAAGTTGTTTTACTGCTTTACGATATTCAGTTATATTTTATACTTTTTAAAAAGAGCAATAAACATTTAAGTATTCAAGTCTTTTCAGTAAGTCTAAGTACACGTTGATCACAATTTATTCCAATCTATAAGTGAAAGTATTACTTCAGTTTCAGAAGAAGACAAGATCTTCCACTTGCCCATATCCCTAAGGGAGCTTCTCCTTTGTTTCCCTCAATTAGAGCTGTGCAAGGGAGCATAGCAATAACTGGGAAACTGCAATCACTGTATTATTCCTCAATACAGTACAGACTATAAGTAGTTATTTATGTTTTAGAAACTGCTATACGTAAAGTCTATCTTTTTTAACTAACCTAATACGAAATGTTTTAAATATTAACTTGTACAAAACTTAAAATATATCTTACCTGCTGTTGTGTTTGCACTAATGACTCTAAGTACTTGATAATAACAGTTTTAAAGTCTTTCACTCGTTCCTTCTGTTAATAAATAAATTATGGCATATTAACCTCTTAACCACTTTTACTTGGAATGTCAATATTATCTAAAGTAATACTGTCATTTACTTGGACAAAATTATACGTGCCTCAAATCTTCCCACTTCCTTGCGAATGGTTTTGGAGATCTGTTCAAAATCTTTTTCCCCTTGCTGAACTTTTGTCTCCCACTGGCAAAGAAAAGACATGTAGAGATAAGACTTTGTGTTGTCCATTCAGTCTATCGGTATATGAACTTCTTTTAGGATATTAGTGATAATCACTCAAGATCTGAAAAGAACCTATCTGGTTTTTTGGCATACTTAAGGGCAAGTCTTACAATAACAATTAAAAAGTAACAATCTGTATAATAGGATGTCATCAGATCACATAAAACAATGCTATCTCTAAGGTAATTCTATCTCTAGATGAAATGTAAAAATATCTTAGTAGTGCTTTTAAGGAACACTTGAATAACATTTTTTAAAGATTCTTTAGAAAAGAAAAAGGATCACTAAAGCTTTTCCTGCTATTCCATTTACAAACACTGCAATAAAAGGAATCTAAACCTGCGAGCTTTCTGTGCCTACCTGTCCAGTCAAGTGTGGAAGAGTCTCAAAAGTTAGTTCCCTGTACTTTCCTAATCCCAGAAGAGAAGATTACATTTTCATCTGTGCCTATAGTCAAGTATATGATTATCTCTAACATATTTCTGTTGCAGATGACAAGCTACGGAGGATGTGTTTATTGGCTTTCCAGTCAGACTGCATGTTGCTTAAGCAACACAAAGCACATGCTTTCTTGTTCAGTGGGAACTGTTTCCATGGAAAGCAGGACTAGAAAAGTTATTGAAGGTAAGAGGAGCACAAAAGGAAAATTCAGAGGAAGTGATGTTGCCTGTGGGGTTTTGCCATATTGGGAGTGTGACGTTAATGTAACAATACATGACACTAGTTTATGTTCTTCCTTAGTTTATGGGAAACAACATCCAGCTATACAACAAGAGATCCCCATCATCTACATTACCTTATAACTGCTTTTACACACCTATTGTTAAATTTCAGCTGGCTGTGCAGATATACCATGAAAAAAAGCTATCAGCCTCACTCTTTAGGTGCATGCAGGCTAACAGGTCTTTAAAATGCAACTGCATCTGGTCATCTCAACATATTAACTTAGTCATGGGAGCCAATAAATCCAGTTAACGTTGCATCTTCCTCAGAAAAAGGCAGCAGGGAAGCAACATACTTCAATACAGCCTATTCCTGTCAGCAATCCAGTGGTGTTATTTATTCACAAAACCATTTTGGGGTGCAGTGTCAAATTACTATTGTGATTAGGGATGAATATCACCTATGTTCCAAGAAATATCTACATATTTATATTTTTAGTTTATCCAGAATCCCCTTATTGCCTTTTCACATATACATAATGAAGCTATGCAGTAAGTCATAATAGGATGTCCTTCAAGGCAGAACAGCCTGAAGAATTTTTTAATAACTGAAACAACACAAAACTCAGCCAAGGACAAGGCAGATTAAGACTGTGTGTGCCTTCCTACCACAGCAACCACAGGTGCCTGAGACTTCAGTGAAAGCCTCTACAGGCCTAACAAATCCAACATCCCAGTTTCATCATGCCCCAATGCCAGGTCCTCTACAAATTATCACTAGATAATAGTCTGCTATCTTATAGATTCTGACAAGGAGAAATGTCTCCTTACTCAATAAAGTATTTCTAGGACTGTTCTTTGGCCTTTTATCTGCAAAAAGCCATGGGGTTATGGATGAAGCTCAAGCCATGTAGACTCCCACTTCGCAATTTCTCTGCCAGAAGGACTACTATTACAGAATTCAGCAACTCTGAACATATTTCAATGGCAGCAATAACTTTCAGTCAACACATTCAAATTGTGGGTTTACTAACAACCTTCTCTAATCATCCAGTAAAGCAGGAAAAATAAATCCTTCAGGAACAACATAATTAATTCTTTTAATATTGGGACTGAGAAAGGATCACTGACTATTTCCTACTACTTCCAATACTCAGGAAGTATTACGGATGAGGAGTTCCAGCTCACTTGGATTGTGGATGGATGGGTGACATCAAGAGAGGCAACCAGCAAGAATGTGGTCACACAAGAGCGACACTAAGTTTTCCCAGTAAACAAACGCCTTTTTTAAGAAAAAGAAAGCCAAGTTAATGAGTTACTTCAACGCTGTATGGAAAATATATTGAAAGGCAGAAAGAACAAGGCAGCATATGGTTAGTGACCAATGAGGAAGCCAAAGTAACTGCGTAAGAAAGTCTGAAATCTGGAATGATGTTCTCCCATTATTTAATGGGACAATACTGATGCATAATTTGAATGCATTAATGTTAAATAATTAAGTTGTCCTACCTCTTCAATTTCCTTAGTGAAGCATGATAGAAAAAGTGTATAAATTATGACACTTCAACATGTTATATTTATTTTTACTCAAAGTACACCATATATACATACATATATATATATGGGTAGATATGCTGCATAATTAAGCAAGACAGAAGAACAGTTCTTCATTAGTCGTCTTGCCTGGATTTTAGCTTGAGAAGCCAAGAGATGCTCCTCTGACTACCCAAGTGATCTGTTAACAGTTAAAAGCATTATTTAACTTGTCCACGTTCCCCTCCTCCCATCTCCCAGACTCTGCAGAGACAGTATTAACTGCCTTACAGACCTCACAATGAGTAAAATTGTGCACATCTAGTATTTTAAATAAATTCCTTTTAACAATTTCAGTAAATATGGAAAACAGCAAATGAGTGATTTGTAAATAAAAATGGTATAAAGTAGTGCATTAATGCAGAATGAATGAGTTAATGCAGAAAGTGTGACCTGCAAAATAATGTTTGATAACATTACCTCTTTTATCTCATCTTTAGCTTGCTGCAATTTATCAGGTTTGTTGGCAAGTTGGAGCTTTGCTTCAGCTTCACGTTTTTTTTGTAAAGTCACCTGAGCATCTTGCCATTTCTGCCAGCATTTCATTCGATGATCAAACACACCCTGTAAGGACAGACAAATGTATTAAACAACTGGAATTGTTAGAGCTATCTAAATTCCTAGTAGGAAAAGGTAATTCTGGATAAAACCTCACTGCATCTACCACGTCTTCTTGCATTTCAGCACGCATGCACAGCTCATTACCTCCCACAAATAACAGGGTGCTCAAGAAGCCTTTTTAGAGCAGACACCTTAGTGTCCCAAACCATTTTATGTTCCTC
This sequence comes from Caloenas nicobarica, assembly GCF_036013445.1. Classification (NCBI taxonomy): domain Eukaryota; kingdom Metazoa; phylum Chordata; class Aves; order Columbiformes; family Columbidae; genus Caloenas; species Caloenas nicobarica. The sequence continues at coordinate 33,198,177 of NC_088284.1, forward strand.
ATTCCATCAAAACACTACTGAAACAACCCCTATAAAATGCTTATTATGCAAATACTTCTCTAAATGCTGATTCTAGGTAACTTTTAATGCATATACGCAATACATTTTTGTTAGCAATGGACTCTGGTGGCAGAATTAAAGTATACATATAAAAAAAAATATATATATATATATATATACACACACTCCCAACAATGTGGCAAGTTCAAAGATATTTCTGGATAAAATTCATAGATACCCCATCCTGTGTCAAAACCTAATTATGCTGTGCAGCGTGACTTACACTAAAATTGAATATTTTCTTTAATGAGACGTAAATCTACAAATTGCATTTGTTTCTTACTTACAGGAACTATTTGCTATCTACCAAACACAGCCAAATTATGTTATTGAAACTTTATGAGCATACTGTAAAAATAAGTAACCTGAAAGAAACAAGTACAGTATGCTTAGACACAGTAACATATGCCATCACCAAATATTGTGCCCAATCCTTACTGCTCAAAGTACATGATGTTCACCATTTACATTTTGTCTAGATCTTATTAATCCACTCCCACTTTTATCATTGGAATAAGTGATCATGGATGGACTCATTTTATTGAGCTAGCATTTCAGGCAAAAATTTAGTCTTAATTGTATCACGGCATGTACAAATGCACACATTCATTTACCCTAAATCTACAAGTGAGGAACATGACTTTAAACACAAAAATCATTGGTTTTTTCTGACAGTACTCACTTTTACTGCAGCAATGAGACGAATGTAATCACCAAGCAGTTCTGAGAACACATAGAAATCAGCAAAAGCTTGTTCTTGATGCAATTGATCTATCTTCTCCTCAACCTCTGCAAGCTGAGACAAAGCTCTAGATAGAGCAGTGTGGTCCTCAGAATTGCCTAACATGGCAGCACTTTTAGCAAAGGCAGCTGTGTTGGCTGAAAGCTCTGAAATACAGGAGTAGTGTTCAGTACAATGTGGTTCATTTGCTTTATTACTCTGCAGCATAGATCAACGGAACAGAGACCTTTGCCCTATTTCAAACCTAACTTCACCAACTGAAAAATATGAGCTGTATTTCCTAAAGCTCATGATAAAATACACAAGGAGGTCACAATGAAACCATATGTAGAAGAAAAACTCCTGCACAAAAAACTGTCCATCAGTAAATGTTTTGCTGAGCCTGTTAATGTCATGCCTACTCTGTCCAGCAAAAGACATGGAAAAAAGCTGCCACTTTGGTATTATGCAACTGCCTAGTTCAGAGAAAACGCAACCTGACAAAGCCAAGTCACCCACAGACCAAATTCAAAACAATTTTAACAGGTCTACAGCAAAGTTGTTCCATGCAGTTCAGAGTGGAAAAAAACCCAACTGTTTCAAAAAAACATGACCCCCATGAGTGGAAATTAGTTCCGTTGTACTTTTTTATTGACTAAAGTACCTTTAACTGTGCATACTGTTAAATATTGCCACATTCTGACATGCCTTTAAAGAAAAAAAAAAACCACCACATACCAGCATGGCTGGGATCTAGGAAGGTAAAATTTTGAACTTGTTTATTAACAAATATTAAGGCAATTGTCTCATCAAATCCCATGTAAATCATACTGTACAAAGTTAAGTTCTATGAAGGACCTTTGACCAAATGTTTAATCTAAATTACTTCGAGATTAAAAATGCGGGTTTGTTTGCAACTATACTGCTTCTGCAGAATCATCAGAACATCAGAAATGTTTGTAGAAACAAAATGTCTTCAGATCTTTAAAAGCCTTACTATTTGAACACGACTTAAAACAAAAACAAAACCCACTTCTTCAAATCTATAAGCAGGTTTTCTGGTTTCTGTTTTCAACAGAAAACACACACATTTTCCATTATTTCTTAAAATACTCTTTAGTCTTGAAGACATCTGGCCAAAGATCTTTTTACTACAGAGAGTAATTCCTGACAGTTATGAGAAAGCAACTTACAAAATTTTCATGCACTTTTGAAAGTGTAGAGCTGAAAGATGACCCCATATTTTAACATAATAAAGTAGCATTGGAGGGCACATTTATGGTCTTCCTTGAACTACAAAGTTTTGGCAGTTTGTTTGGGGTTTTTTTAGGTTTTTTGGGGTTTTTTTAATCGTCTTATGGATAGTGATCTTTGGCAAAACAGCAGCACAGGTGATTAAAATATGAACTTACAGGCTTTGCTTCTAAAATAAGTAAGCCAAAAGCTGATATTCGGAGACTACTTATCTTCCTAGAAAAGTTTACCTTAACAGTAGCTTGATGATGTATCATTATGTGGACCAAATTAAGAACGGTAAATTCCTGTTTAAGAGCTTAAATTCAGTTAACAGAGCAATATGGAACCAAAAGATGTTTAAATGGATTTATGCAGCCACTCTTTGTTCAGAAGGAAATGACTCTTGCCATGAGACCTAGAGATAAGAGTTATGGATGTCTACTGTAGTAGAATCACTTGCTAGGTATGGTATTGAATCTCTGCAAGAAAAAAAATTATGCTAAATCAATATAGTAACTTTAGGAATGAGAGATATTATGGTTAAAATTAAGATTAAAACCAGGTATACAAAAATGCTGAGCACTTTAAACTAAAAAGGTATCATTAGAAGATTTTTGCATTAAAATATACTGTATAACTCTATTAGTTAAGAGCTCTGACACACTAAGATCTTGTTTTCTCCCAAGTTCCTAAAGTTCTAAGCACTTCAGTTCATGCAGCCACATAAAAACAAAAATACCTTTTCTGTGACAGACTAATGCTTCGACACTGGCATGAAGTTTCCTAAGTTGCTGATCCAGATTCTCAAATTGCTGCTGTTTTTCTTCAAACCACTGACAAAAGATGAAAGTGTCAAGCATTACAAATTAGATTACCAACAACATTTCTGGTTTTAAAGAAGCAAATTATTCACGTACTGCCAGGGTGGTCAACTGATACAGCTGAGAATCCAGGCCAATAAGCAAATTAATAACCCATTTTCTACTTCTACAGCTTTAAAATGCAATTGTTGAGGCTCATTAATTCATCTCATTATTCAACCCGAAAAATCAGCTCTTACTGCATCCGATTCATTCATCTTGATTGTCATTTTGTTGACAGCGTCAGCAGCCTTGTTCACCATCCTCAATATTCCTGCTCCACTCAGAGCCTGGGTGTTAACTGCTCTTGGCAGCTGGAATTGAATGACAAATAAGGGCAAACAGACTGGTTAAAAGGATGGAGGTTTAACTGGGCACAAGGGGGAAAGAAAAGGATATAGTGTTTTCTTTACTCCTATGTCTTTCAATACAGTGGAATCTAATTTCTCAGATTTACTACTTCTACATTCTCTAGAGGAAAACTTAAAAAACATAGACTATTTACTTTTCTTCTATATCTTTACATTTAAATGGAACAAACACCCCACTTGTCCAAAGTTATTATGAACTAGCCAAAGGTCCTAACTAGCCACTGATACACTACAGAGAACAAACTGCCACTACAGGAACAGAAAGACTTAGATTTACAACAAATTAGATGAAAAAAATTCTGTAAAACATCTAATTGCAATGCAAGATTTGCACTGTGTGCTGATTACTGAAGGTTGATATCTTTTTGGTTTTCAACATAGGCCAGATTTCAAAACCTACTTCATGCATATCAAGAGAACTGTGTATTTGCTTAGGTGCTTAGAAATCTTCAGGGGTAAGTTAACAACCTTTAAATTTAACTGATATTATTACTGAGGCTGGTCTAAATAGGCCATACAAGGTGGTCCCTACGTCAGACCATTTACCCTTCACGTGATGTTTTGTCTGTCAGCAGCATTGACAAATCCACTTTAAGTTATCTATCAATGATGCTTTTGTCAGTAGTGAGGTCTCTGTGACTTATTAGTATAACTAAGATATTGACATTGGCCAAAAGACAGTTCAGTATTACAGTGAATCCACTATGCACATTTATAAAGAGATATTATGTATCTTCAACAATTTATTTGATATTGTGAAAGGTGCCAGACTGATAACATGGCTGACTGAAGTCCTCTATTCACAAAACATCTAGCCCAGCCAGCAGCAATGCTACTGTTTTCACATTATTCTACCAATACCTCTCAAGCTGGACTCCTAGATGCAAGACAGCTGCTTCCAAGCCAGTTTAATGCTTGATCTTACTTATTAGTCAGTAAGATCAACTATGACTTTTCACCACGTATGACAAGCTTCACTCAGAACTGGACAGACCAACTTGCTTGAGAAGTCACTGAACAGCAAATAGCTTTTGGTCATTACCACTCGTAAGTTTTATCAGAGGCAGAGGCACACCATTACCTAAGTAGCCTTTGCCATTTTGTCCTATGAGTGGTAACAATCCAATTTGATTTCATATCAATTTAGGAGATTAGGTCTCAATGCAAAGAGAATATACTGCTTTGCAGGTTACCTTATCTATAAACAAGTAGGAGAAATGAAATACCTCAGAACTTTCCAAGAACTGTCTTAAATCCGGATCCTGTAACAAGGTTGGGTGTTTTACTGTTCGTTGTAGGTACCTGTGATTTTAAAAACTAAAATGTTAGATAACAAAACAGATTTAATGTGCCTGAAAGCATTGGAAAGTGTCCTTCATCTAAAGAATGGAGACAATGCAGCACACAACCCCCCGCATTATCTAATGGGGTTTGAACACTCCTAAAAGTCACTTCTAAAGGGTCAGATGACAGTTCAGTCTCCATGCCCCTTCAATCCTTTGCCTCTCTGCTGACTCTCCAAACCATATTTATGCATTCTGTCACCTTCCTCCAAAGGACATTTAGGCTAAGTCCTACACAGAGTGACAAGCTAGGACCACTAAGCTGTTGAAACATTCACCGAAGCCTTACTCCAGGAAGGCTTCCACGAAACCTGGAGCTTCTGACTGAAAGTAATGCAGCCCCATGCACTCAACACCACAATGTAACACAGCAAAAGTGCAGGCAGTGGTTTCTAACATAATTTGTTTACACCAGAAACTGCTTAAGGTGGGACCTGTAATTTTTTGTGGTTTTGCTTAGATCTAAAAACTGTTGATTAAACAAATATGGGTTGAAGAAAGAAATTTTAACAGTATTCTTCCTGTAAAAACCACTGGAAGTTTGTCTTCTGTTAAAGACTGCTGCAAGTTTGTCACAACTAATTTTAGCATTATGTATTGATAGAAAGTGTCCAATGTTTACATGAATGCTTTATAGAAATCTAGTACCTCGAAAGATCACAGGAACACAGGAAAGTATGTGATATTGCTAATTAAGATGCAGCGAGAGAACACTATCAACAGCACGCTCTACCTTTTGCAAAGCTTTAGTTTTGCTCAAGCCTCAGCTGCAAAGTACCTGAACAGCCCTGCTACATTCACAGCTTGTCTAGAAACTGTCCTAGAAAGCAATGTGGGCTGTGACTTCTAAATGAAAGTCTGAGTATGCTGACATGGTAAATGTAATGTATTTTTTCCATCCTCCATTAGGTATGGCCACCAGATCTTATTTTTCTTCCTGAAGAAGCTAAGGGCTGCAGTGAAACTATTTTATACCTTAGATTGCTCAACTCTTCCTTGCTTGTTGTATAGTCAGTAGCAAGTACAAGTTAATGTGGCAAGCAGACAAAGAGATTCTTTTTTAGAAATCTGCTTCTAGAGAATAACCTTTACTCTGAGGAAGACTTCTAACATTTTCACTGGAGACAACCAGCCATGTGCTTGAGGACATCTGGCAGGCAGACCTCTAGCATGTAAGTTCACTATTCTAAGGCTTAAGTTTTAGTGAACTCAACTAACAAGGTACATTGCTTTCCTTCCCACTTTCCCTGTAGTTCTCAGTTCAGAAAAGCAGATTTCTTTGGTATGACTTTCTGTAGAACATTAATATCTTTTCACCAGGTTAGGCAAGTGCAACAGAATCACGGCTTCTAAATATCACTTGAACACCTTGGTAGGTAGGTAACTTTTTGATTCTGAAAAGACAGCTAAAGTTGGCATGATGAAAATGTTAGTCCTTGCCAGATAAGATATTCATAGCCTTTCTGGGAAAAAAAAAAAAAAAAGAATCTACTGTGAAGCCTTCCCAACACTAGCAAATGTCCTGAGGAGACCACTCCCCAGTATGGAAGTAGTGCTCAACATCCACCAGAAGTGATACACTAGTGTAACTCCTCTAACAAATAAATGAAAAAGCAGCATTTAAAGCACGCACACAAGCTTGTGAACTAAACTTCTTCTAATCCTACCTCTGTTATTCAAGTAAGCAACCAAGAGGGAAATTCGTCATCTCTATTCCTGGGACTTAAAGTTGTGTGGAAGCACCTGTTCAGTTACCTGAGACCAACTGATCTAATCTCAGTTGTTATTCCAAGTCTTTCTATCTCACGGCATTGCTCTTTAAGCAACAGACTTGTTCTATAACCAGAATGTGTTTCACAGTTCCACTTCAAGCAACAAAATAACTTCAGTAACTTCTGGGTGCAATTTTAAGTGGCAAATGTTAAGCTATATGTCAATTTTCAGAAATGGATAACTAAGACAGAACAACCTATCAGTATTTTGAGGTTCAGTATCATTTCAGATGTTCTTCTGTTACATAGGAAACGGAAAGATATTAGCAATGGGATTCTGAAGAGGTATCTTTTGTGTAAGATTGGCTCTGGAACTCCAGAGGTTCAAGAGCTTCATACATTATCTGTCAGATAGATCTTTCAACACACAATCTAAAAACTTGGACTTTTGTTAATTTTCTAGCTTAAGTGAAACTGTTGTATGGTGTACTGTTCTCATATGATGCAACTGCATCACAGCAATGGTCATATTACAGAATCATACCAAAATGTGCAAGTTCTGCTAGTTACTTTCTAAAGGCTTTACTAGCCATGTCAATAGGGAAAAATGGTGCAGTGTATCAGTGACAGTACATTTCCATGGCAAAGATAGTTGAACAATATTAGTTGTATACCAGTGCAGGGTGACAGAGATCCAACATCTCTGATGCTAAAATTCAGCTAGTCACATCAATGTACTGTGAGTCATCAGAAGGTGTTTTTACTTTCAAGTGACTGAAGGTCTCTTTTACCTGTCTCTCTGCCAAACGGTTGATTTTCTATGGAACAGATATACTGCTGAAGTGCCTTAATTCCTCAAACCCAAAATGTCTTAAATAGTCTCATATAGAAAATTTTACTTACTGAATCACTGCAATCTCAGTTTTAAGTATCAGCCAGTTTGAAAACAGTTAGCTACAATTCTCTCTATGAATAAGGCTACATTTCACATTATTGATGGGAATTACTCCATTTCTACACAAAAAATCAGCAGCTGCATACATTCTCCAGAATACATCTAAGTATAGATGGCCAAGACCCCAATCACAGAGCCCAGATAGTATATATTGTAAGTAATTCTGAGATTAAACAAGTTTTAGTTAAATACATACATTACCTTTCTAGAGCTGCTCTTCTTTTCTCTACAAATTCAGTAGATGAAGAATCTTCCTTGCCTACTTTAACCTTGGTCATGCCTTTGAAGAAAATGGCATCATATTGTTTCTACTTCATCATAAAGAAATCATTAACATAACTGATGTGATTAGAAGATAAAGCTCACCTACATTTATGTATTTAAGTCAAATCACAATGAAAAACACTACATAGGAACAGAAAAAACATCACCACTCCATGCTGCATGGTTTTCTGGGAGCACCTCCATGAAATATGCAATTTCCTGTAATATATTGTGACTAAAACTTACACAAAACTAGTTTAATTTGCATTTATGAATACAATCCAAATGGTGATCGGAGTCTTACTGGTCACTCGTGTTTAGAAGAAGAAAACAGTTACCCAAGTAAAGCAGAATAAGAAAATACATCTCAGGTTATAAGCTTATTACCAATATTTTCATTCTATTAGTTTTTAAGTTCTAAAACTAAGAGTTTTTTAGTCAACTAAGGCGAATTAACTCCAAAAATTCTGAAGCATGTGAACAACTACAGACTGAATGGAGAATAAAATTGGCAGAATAAAATGTATGCAGCTTTACATCTCTTCATCTGCCCAAATCGAGAGTGTCCAAAAAGCTACAACAAGGGAGCCAGAGTTATTGATGTATTGCAGTATAGGAAATACATTCAACCTCAGCAACAGAAGAACTCTAAAACTGACAGACTGATGTCAATATTTTTCATGCTAAAGACACAAACTCACTGAGAGTTTAGGAACCCAGCTCCTATTGGAATCACCATGAAACACTGAATATTCATAATTATTCTTATTTCCTAAAGCATGAGAGGTATATTATGATACACACCAAACATCTTATTTCTACCTGCAGTGTATTACTGCTCTGTTAGTTCTATGCTTCTCCAGTTAAAAGTTCTAAATCCGAGATCCTGAATATGTACTCTGTGACCTGCCAGGTTCCCACAGTTGTTCCTCACCCAATTTCCTTTCTGGCTTTAGAAGTTTCACACAGTAACCAATGGAGAAGACAAACAGCATCCTTACAGGAACAAGGAGCGACCCTTAACCTCTCTTAGTTTTTTCCCTTCTCTGTAACACGATGAAAATAAATCCAATCAGCATTTTTTCAGAGAAATACTACACAGCGTAACGTAACTGTAAATCCACAAATTCATCTGCAAAATCAAATATGTCTTTAAGTACAAGGATTAAAGCATCTAAACAAAGGCAAGGTAATTCACATGCCTCATCCTTTTGCATTAGAATATTACTATTTGTTAATATTTCACTGAAGAAAGCATGAAATCCTGCAGTTTAACACAAAAGATCCTTCACATTTGATAGCAATAGAAGTTCATAGGGAAAAAACTAAATATGTAATCAAATGATGAATACGAATTCCTAATGTGATACTGACAGTTTTGTCTAGATACCGTGTCAGGTTTCTTTCTCTGCTAACATAAGCCTACTTAAATGCAAGTGTAAAGGCAGTTCCTGTAGCCCATGCATTCTAATCTTTCTCGGGAAAGGACCCATGACTTAACAGGTTATTTTCTTAAAAACAGAAAACATGATTTTTCAACACACATAGTAAGTAGTTAGGCAGTTCGGATCAAGGCCCAACTCCAGCTCACCACTGACTCAGTCTTATCCTGCTGTTCCACAGTCAGTAATCAACCACTTGAATTTGTGGCTAAGGTCTGGAATGCCAGCCCCTCCCATTTGTCACCAAAATAAAGTTGGAGCTTAAAACTCCAGGCATTATCAATAATGTAACAAAATGAACAGACTAAGGACTTTTGTAGAAGACACACTGCTTAACACTGAACGTATGATGTGTCATTTCAAGACTTTAAAAACAAGCCTGTGTGATGTAAACACAATATGTCACCTCATTTGCAGCTGTTTTGCTAGCTCACTGCTTTAAGATGCCTCATTTTAAATCAGCCTAGAATCCCTTCTTTTCTCCAGAATTAGAAATGTACAGACTACATATTTTTGGACAGAACCAAATACCATTGAGCACTGAAGTTCAAGTTTAAAACGGGGGTTTCATGTTCTTTGGAAAATGTCTGAGGGAGTCTATGAGTTTTCCCAACTTATTTGTAGCTTAACAAAGAAACAATAGCAGAAACAATAACAGATAAGAACAGAAGGCCATGTATTAAGACAAATGTCCCTCTTATTATCAATGCTCGTCCGAGTTAGGAGGAGGCCAGTTCTTATCTTTCCAATTTAGTGTGAACTTTTTAAAATACAGAACAGGAAGAATATTTAATAGTTTGGACCACTTGATAAGCAGTAAGTAATATTTGTGCAGAGAAATATTTATTTTACAAGTCCAACAGGTATTAAAATACTTAATTTGTATTACAGTACTTAAATGACATGCTTAAATTCAACCTTACAGGAACTACACTTACCTACAATACTTTTTTCTGGAGCTGGAGGCACAATGTAACCAATATGCATGTACTTTGTTGCTAATTTGCTGTGCAAGCCAAGAAAATCACTGAATCTTCTTTTAACAGAGAATTCATTTTTGTGGAACATGGAAAGTGATGTCTTAAAAAAAAAAAATTGTTATGAATTACTGATCCATCTACTCAGCTATGATACAAAGTTATCCGCAAATATTTGTTGCACCAGTTACCTTTGTTGTTACTCTGTATGCCATATAAGCATTCATGCCATCCCCTGTAAGAAAATTAAGATAATTATCTTAGGGCAAGTTACTTTAATCCCTCCACACACTTTTTTTTTTTTGAAATACACATTAAAGAGCTTTCCATTTAGCTACTAAAAGCTGCCAAGAGATAACTGCATAGCAAGTCATACTAAAATCTCACCATAGTCTTCAAGGGATAAGATAGCCTACCATCTGACTTACTAGGCTCAAGAAACTTACCAACTTTCTCTGGGTCTGATACATTGATTTCTATATCAAACAAATCTCCATTTGCTTCCTCTTCAATCTAGGAAAAAGATATGCCACATTTAACAAGGTAATGTACATTAATATTATGTATGGTTAAAAGGATAATGGTAGAGAGGAAGGAGGAGGAAAAGTCATAAAGTTTGTATAACAAAAAAGCCCTTTCAGACCCATCTAACATTAAGTGAACATGACTTCTAACACTGATTGTCACTGCAACAAAGTTAATGTGATAGACTTGGCAATGTCAAGTTTATAGATTGACTCAATGATCTTAAAGATATTTTCCAACCTAGATAATTCTATTATTTTAGTTTTAAGGCTTCCTGCAAAAGCTTTTAGTATGGCAGCCCTTTCTCCGGACTTGTTGGCCTCAAAATTTTTAGTACATATGTATCCAAGAGGTGTGTTCATGGTATCTCCTCCCATGCCAGTAGATACTATGGTTCAAAAACCACTCTCATTTGTGATATCTCTGCATGCCCCTAATCAAATGACAGATACTCCTTTTTATTAATGGTATCTGTAGCAGAAAAGCTTGGGAAAAGTAACAGATAGAAAACTTTTTTACATTTGCCTGAACTATAATAATGCAGAATTTCATAATCTTTCACGTAATATATGCTAAGTTTGACAAAGAGATCTTAAGAAACACCATGGCAGAAGGGGCAGTGTACTAGGGCTGAAGGGTGGAAAATCAGAATAAAATGCCATCTTGTAGTATTGGGGAAAGCAACCATCATTGAGTCACCAGTAAGTCTTGTTTGCAAACCCATTTAGCAGAGGCACTGTCTAGTAAGAGAACACTGCAGAATGAATGGAATTTGGCAATGCCCAGGCTTTGAAGGGAACACCAAATCTAAATAGCAATGTTAAAACTACCATTAGCCTCGACTGTTTCTTAGTATGCAGGATAATGCTAACAACTGCTTCCTCCATTTCCCCATTAACAATAGCTTCAGAAATGCAAGCTGAAACTTGTAACATGCTAGTAAGAGATAAGCTAAGGCAGTCTATTTTCTAACATACAGCATTAATATTTCTCCTGTATCAAGTTCACAGCTTGCTTCTAATACACTTTAACAATATCTGTTCCGAAGGAATGGAGTGTCTTACTTCTAACACTACAGATCTCCAACATACTCACCTAAGTAATGAATTGTTAGAGTATTTTCATGAGTCAAATTCATACTAAACTTTGTATGCAAAATAAACAGAATAAGTTTCCTTTTACACATCTCTTAGCAGAGGATCATCCCATAAGACAACATTTAGGAATTGTCATTTGAAAAGAAGACAAAACTTGAAAATAAAAAAAAAAGCGATTTCCGTTATTTACAAGTTTACTGTGTACCTCTTCTCTGGATCGATCAAAAATCACAGGAGCTGTTATGCTTTTCGATTCCATTCTGGGAGCTACTAATGTAGTAGGTGTTACAGGAGTGATTGCAGGAGTAGGTTCTGGCGAAAGTATTGGATCCCTCTCTGGACTGTCCAATGAAACTTCTTCTGTTGCTTCTAGATAAACAGTTTGAGTTAGCAAAGAACTGTAAAGATAACAAAGATCACAAAGATAACAAAAAGGCACACTAAAGCATGACAATACACAAGTTTAATAAGTTTATCTATAAATAGTATCCATTTGTGCCAGATAATTATTTCAATATGTAGCTACAACTAGATGTGATATTTGAGTTTCTAGTGTATAATAGCTTAAAGTAAGATTAATATTGCCTTTTAAAGTAGTTACAAATGATAAGTCTGCATGAAATATTGTGAAAACTAATGATTTTTTTAACCACATAAGCAGCTCTTTTTCAGCACCTGAACCAATTTTAGTGTTTGCACTCTGAACAACAGCAAATTTAGTTGTATAGGCTGATAACTGAACTGTCCAAACTACGTGTTAAACAAAGTTATGCAACCATAATACACCGCCTGCCACTGTCAAAATACTAGAACCTGTAAAACAGAAATATTAGCAGGTGAGACATTCTGACTAGTATGACTAAGTTTACTCTCTATCTTCAGTCTCTTTGGGGCTTAAAACAATTCAGTAGAAAAGGAATACGTTCCTCAGGCTGTAGACAAGTCATCTATCTTTAAAGAGGATGCAAATCTCTACAAATACCATATGCTTTCCTCCACTAACTGGTTTTGACCACTTCCTGGGTATAGAGAAGTTCCTGTTCTAGTTTAAATAACTAATGCTGTGGTTCTCACTAACTGCATTTTCACAAATTCTAGTTCCTTAAAAGATAATATTGACCACGGAACAGCTATTGGATACCAAAATTGACTTCCCAACTGATCTCAACTCTTGTTACAAACTAGCATCCGTGTGACAAGAAGGTAAAAAGGCAGTAAACCAGATCCACTCTGAGTTATACAAAGTTACCAAAACGGTTTACAGTGCAATTTGGAAAAGAGCTGTGCTTGCAACTTCTGTCTATATGAACCACTCCCTTTTCAAAAGAAAACAAGCCATCTTTCCTCTAAACTTTTTATAGCCTGGTGCATATAATGGACATAACTACTCCTTACTGAACGGTTAAGTGTTTTATAAATCAGATCTACTTTAAAATTGTGAAATATAATAGTTAAAACTGTGCATAAAAAAAAAAAAATCTTATTTTTGTCATGCATAGGATTCTTTACTTCTCCACAACAGCCTAAAATCTGCTAGCAACTTAAAACCAGACCTGGAAATAGGATCCAATGAACCGTATCATTTATTACTACAAAAAGTAATAATGATCTTTCATAACCAATATACCAAAACCACCCAGCTTTATCCCTGTTGCCACTTAAAGAGATATTCTGTTAGTCAATCTGTTTCCCATTCTTCTGTAACACTTTTTTTTTGCCAATCCTTAATTTTTTTTCATAAATGAACAAAACGACACCTAGGAATTTCAGGGATGCAAATGACTGTGTGCCTAGATTTTGTTTGATACTGAGGCTCTAAATAAATTGAAAAAATAAAACTTCAAGGTCACTATGCCTTAGCCTGGTTTGAAGCAAATGTTCATTCTGGCTTGAGGCTGACGTTTGCTGTCATTACTTTGGTTTGGAGTATATCACAGAATTGCTGAGCTTGGAAAGGACCTCTGCAGATCACCTAGTCTAACCCCTTTGCTCAAGCAGGGTCAGCTACAGGACACTGCTGAGGACTACATCCAGATGGGTTTTGAGCATCTCCAGGGATAGAGAATTCACCTCCTCCTTGGACAACCTGTGCCAGTGCTTGACCACCCTCACCATTTAAAAAAACAAACACACACAACCAAAAACATGCCAATTTTTTCTTATGTATTGCCTATATTTCAATTTGTGCCCACTGCTTCTTGTCGTGCCAGTGGGCATCACTGACAAGCCTGGCTCTCTCTTTTCTCTTTACTCCCATTAGTTATTTACACACATTGTAAGATTCCTGCCTGAGCCAGCTCATCTCCAGGCTTGAGAGCACCAGTGCTCTCAGTCTCTACGCATACGTCGCACACTTCATGTCCTTAATCATCTTCATGGCCCTGCACTGGACTCACTCCAGTCTGTCCATGTCTCTCTTGTATTGGGTAGCTCAGACCTGGACTCAGCACTCCAGGTGTGGCCTCACCAACCGCTAAGCAGAGGGGAATGATCACTTCCCTCAACCTGTTGGCAGTGCTCTTCCTAATTTCAAATCACAGATTTCCATAGTATTTTCAAACTCAACTTAAAAGCAAGCACCTTCTTATATTCTCCATTTTTAGTATGAAAAGATATTATCTAAAAGCTTTATTTGAAAATATTTTCCTACCATTGCTTTATTCTTACTGCTAAATCTTTCTGAAGAATCCTGCTGATGCTTCCTGCCCTCAAATGCCTCAGGAAGGATGCTGCATTTAATTCAAACCCGCAGATCAGGTGGGAAGTCATGCTGAGGTAGTTCCAAAAAACACTTTAAGATTGACAGAAGAACAACATTTAAACATGGAAAAGAGGTAGTTCTCTCCTGTGGTGGCTAAGAGCATTCAACATATGTTATATGTTATACATTACATAAATGACTATTTCACAGAAACATTTAACAGAAAAAAATATATGTACATATATAACATGCTATATATACTACATATATAATATAAAACATAAAAAAAATAAAAGAAGGCCATTTCACTTCCTGTTTCCATCATCGGCTATATTCAAGCATGTGTATTTGAGAAACAAACCCTTAATCACCACCAAGTCCTCCTCTGTACCTTCAAATTTTAGACAGACTTACAAAACAAGTCATGAAACAATTCAAAGCATACCGATTTCTCACATCAGCTGAGAAAATATGCCTGTTAATATAAAAGTCTGACTTCATGAAAAAAGTGTGAATCCAATGTAACAAACCAGAACTGCAATCAGATGAAACAGAAGCACACTCCTGCCCAGGACTCCACTTCTTCAGACTTGTGTCCACACCCCCATTAGTATCATGAACTGATCTAGACTGTGTATCAGATGAACTCCAACAATGGTTACCCGTCTGCTACGGTTCAGCAGATAGCTGAAGCTACTGCTAAGCTGGTGCACTATTTCTGGAAGGAGAAAGCGGAAGGAACAAGCAGTTGGAAAGACTTCCTTTCAGCAAGACCAGCAACATTAGACTTCGTCAACACCAGTATTTCTAAAGCTGTGCAACTATGGTTTGATTGGACATGAACAAATTTTTAAAGGTGTTGCCTACTAGTCCTCCTTTTCTAATTTCCCTAATGAAACAAAAAGTATGTGTTTGTTTAATAGCAGCAAATCAGTTCTTTTAGGAAGAAGAAAGGAGTATTTATGCCATCTTCCCTCCTGTTTCTTCTCATCCCCAAGTGTGCGTGCATCCCAGGCATTATGTAAATCTAGAAGAGCGAAATGGAAAAGATAGAAGAAGGGGGTGAGGGGAGAGGGAGAGCAGGACAGAGACAAAGTTGTTGTACTTTTTGTTTAAAACACAAGTATTAAAAGATTCTGAGAGGAAAAAATATTTGCTCTGTGTAACAGGAGGCTCTTTCTAGCTAATTTCAGGAAAGCAGTCTTGGAGTATTGCGTAAGCTGAAGATCTATTTCTCAAGAAATAGATTTGTTCTGATGAACTCTGGCATTTATGTTTCTACATTCATTCTTTCACTTTCAGAAATCAGATGACATGGTCTAGAATAAAAGGTTTCACAATAATTCTTCTGTTTGTGGGGTTTTGTTTGTGTTCAGGGAAAGACAAATTTGTTAGGTTTCAGGGTAGAAATAAACCTGCAAAACTAAAATTGCTTATGCCCCCAAAGTATCAGAGTCCCTCCTTTCAAGAGCTACGCATAGAATTTCCTTTACCTGGATTTTACAGTGTCTAATAATTCAATATGAAGGAAGAATGTAAGTTAGAAAGCCATGGAACTTCATTATCTTCCTTTCCAGTTAAATGTTCCTGTAAGCTGGACCAAGATAGGTTTCTTTGGGATTTCAACATGTTGAAGAAAAAAAGCCCATCACACTCACTTGTAAATTAAGTCCTGCTTTCATAGAAACCCAGGCTTATGCAATCATGCTGGAAGCAAGAAAATAGATATTTCATGTTGCCTTCTCACATTGTTTCTATTCATTGCAAATCAGTACCAGAAAGTTAATCAGATGAATTAACACCATTGTCTAGCAAAACAGTCCTAAGAAAGAAAAAAATAGTTACACTTGAGAGAGCACAGCACTGGAACACAAATTAGACGTTGTTTTTGAGAATGTCTATGCTGGCAGTGATACAAAGACAGAAGTTCATCACTAGGGTAGAACTGTATTATGCAAACTTCCTGCTTAGAACAGGCTACTATGAAAGATGTCATATTCTGTCTTAGGCTCCATAAATCACTCTTGTTTTTTTCCCTATGTGAGAGTTTGTACTAGCCTCAGACTGTGTATAAATTGACCTTTTAAAGACCAGTTTTAGTTGTGTTAGACATGCAGTATGTTAGATGCTTTCAGTTCAGTGCTGCGTGCTTTGTCACCATTTATTGCAGGGCAACAATAAAGTGTGGCAGATGCTCTCTGTTTACTCCTGCCCTACCCAACAATGAAAAGGGAAAACGAGGAGGAGGGAGAGTTACAAGCTGGAAAATTAAAACAGCTTTACTAATATTACTAATAACAAGGGAAATCATGCAAAATATACAAAACTGACATTGAATCTCGAGATGATCCTGCAGTGGTGGGGGGGGCTGGCATTGTGCCAGCAGCTGCAGGGAGACACCAGGAAGTCCTGGACTGGATCCAGTGGTAGATGGGAACTGGATCATGACCGCACGGACTGGAACGAGGATCAGGATCGCGGGCAGAGCAAGGGGCAGGGTCCTCATCAGAAGCCAGCCATGGACCAAGACAGTGAGACTCTCGCAGTCCCTGAGCTTTAAATTGTGTATGCACAACTGTGTGACATGGAACACTACACTGGTCAATTTGGACCACCCGTTCTGCCCGCCCTGTCCCTGCAAGTATGATCCTTTTACAATCCCTTACTTGTGGGCCATAGGAGGTCTATCACTGACCTTGGCTGCTATAGCAATAAGCATAATCACGGGCCTTTCCTGCACACCATCCCTACCTTTAGCTCATCAAAACTGTAAAAATCGGGTGTTACCAGCTCTGGAGCGGACACTGTCTGAAAAACACGCAGCCAGCTTCAGAAAAATGCAGTCACTTAGAGGCACTTAGCTGAAAGGAAAATTTCACTAACAGAGAATTGGCCGTGTTTTAACCAAAACCAGGACAATCTTCCACGGCAAAACTCAAACTCATCAAATCAGTTCTGTGTGTTTTCCTCACGGCATTCATTTCAGTTGAAACAATCTGGTTGCTAACATTTGTTCCTTCTGTGTGGTTCCCCTCAATATTTACTCCAGACACTTTTGTTTGTAATATTATCCAAAGGAGAAGTGGCTTTCCTAAAATATCCATTCCAGATGGCTCTATGCTTATAAAAAACGGGCTTTATATACTGAAGCTAAATAACCAAATCACTAGGACAAGAAAGCTTCATTGCTAAATCACTGCTCGTCTTTCTAACTCATAAGATCAGCTAATATTATATAAATACAAAAGAAGTAAGATTACCCCTCTATGCTTTATTCTGTTTTTCTCTTAAAACATTTTCAGAGAGTTAGTAAACTAGTCAGTAAATTCTACCAGTGTCATGAACAAATATAATTTCAAATATATGCAAATACAAATTTAGTAAATTCAGAATGAAGATAATGAGTACACGTATATAGGTATGTATACAAAATGGTCCAGAACTAAAGGCTGTAAAGTTTCTTTTTGAATGATCACATCAGGGAATCAATGAAGATGAGAGGAGGACTGTATTCAAAACAGACTGCCAACTGACTCACTCAATATGAAGCAACAGGAAAAGTGTTAGTATTGAGAAGCAGCAGTCAGAACAGTGTTTCCACATACATAATACTACACCTTCTTTCTTGAATAGTTAATGTCCCTACACTTGTAACTGACAGCAACCATAAACCATGTTAGGATAGTCGAAAAACAACACCAAAGTAGTGACTGATTAATCAAGCATTAGAAATGTGTTGTCTATCGACTGACTATCAGAACTATCGCACATCTTTCTCCAAAACATGCATTACTGTAAAGTAGCAGAGACAGAATCATGCACTAGCGAAATCACAGGACTCTTCCCATATGCCAGTCTGTTACCTTTTCATAATAACAAGAGAGACTTACAAAAAAGGAAATACCCTCCAGCTTGCAATAAAATCTGACCTATCATTCTTTATAAATGGAAAAAAGACTGGGACAGCTTATGTACAGTTATTAAGTAGAAAACAAGGAGGCAACTTAAGTCATGTTTTACACACAAACAGATTAGAATATTGCTAATTACCTAATCTATTATTACTATCAGCAGAATATGTTACTAACGGGCTAACACTGCCACACTAAGAACTGATAGTACACACCACTGAGAAATTTGTATTTAGTAAACAAACGTAACTGACATCAGAATTACCACAGGAAAAAAACTGTCTATCAAACTACTTAAAAGGTTTTAACCCTCCTTTCCGGGAAAGCACATTTATTTCAGTCCAAGAGCAAAAAAGTTCATGCAGACACATTAGAAGAAAATAGCAATTACCAGCAAAGAGGTCTTCTCTGTCATCATCTAGCATGATTTCTGCTGGCTTTGGACCATTGGAGTTTGTGCTGAGGTCTTCTGCAGGAAGACTTGCTGGCTCTGGAGATGAAGGACTTGACTGTTTAAAAAAAGAACAGTGAAATCAGCAAACCAGTTGCCATGTGTCAGTATATAAGAATTATTGCAACAAACATTCTTTCATTGCAAAGAAACAAGGAAAGATGTACCAAAAGGAAACTCTGTCAGCTATTTCCATTTCCTACTCCTTGCATGGTAACAATGAACAAAGGATATGAGCTAGGCAACAGCTCTTTTCATTTCTTTGTCAGAGAGAAAAAAAAGTCACCCATTTCCTCAGGTTTAATTAATATGAAACAAAAGCTGCTACATAAATATCCAGAATAAGTTTATTAGTACCACTGAATGTAATTTGATTAAGTTCCTTTTGGAAAGGCATGGGTTTAAATTCAGATCTGTATATAGAAAATGATTAATGAAGAAAACTCGAAGTGCTCTAAACCAACTTTTCAAATATTAAAAAAAATGCTTTAATGCCATCCAAGCAATTCAATGCTGCGTGCAGCCACAAGAAATTTTGATAACTTTGCAAAAGGTTAAATTTGGGGATCATTGCCACAGAAGGTCACACGGTACTGTACATGGAAGCTAGGCTTGCCACAGATATTTTAACTGACTGAAGACTAGAACTTGCCCTGTGAAAAAGAGAAATACTTGAAGACACTCAGGAAAATTAAAGCAATATTGAAGCTGGGCTACCAAATGTATAGCTTACTCATACAACAAACACACCCCTAACCGAAGATCATGCTTCAGTTAGAAAATCCTTGTTAAGTAAGTATCAACTATGCCATAGTACTAGAAAATTTCCAAGACTCACTTCTTACAACTTCATCCTAGACAGCTAGCTAAGGAGTTTTCAACAACAGCATATTTATTCATGAATGCATACACTTTAAAATGGGCATCTGTAAGTTGTGACACCACTTGCTTCCTAGTTTTTGCACAGAGTTGTCCTAAATTCAGAACTAGAACTCAAACCAGTAAATGTTCCACGCTACACTTCACCAAATGTCACAGGCCACAACAGATTTAAAAAAAAGACTGAAAAATACTGAAAAGCTACAGAAAAAGTCTGTCTAGATTGTATTTTCATATTCATAAATGTAGCAGAAGCAACAGTTCTAAGGGAAAGGCCTTCCTTCACAAAATCAGACAGAGTACAAAATAAGTTTTTCAGAGGCCATACGAAATCAAGACTTTCAATCTGGTTAAAGGTTTTTTCCCTGCTGAAGACAGAAGGAAGATGAAAACAAACATTATACAATACCAGAAAATTCACATTCCTCTAAACCACATTATGGTTGCAACAAGGAACCGCTCCATCCAAATGACAGAAGAGGTTATATCCCCTTCCCTTTGCCAAAGGCTGCCACTCTCTGAAAAGCCCACATATAGTGTGGGGAAAGCAATAAGCAAACCAAAGTGATGAGGAGCAATGGAAGGAGCAGCCTCTCAAACTGCTTATTGGATTTTGCCCTGCAGCCTGCAAAGAAAGTCAAAGCTGAAACACTCAAGCACTGGATGTAGGTAGTGGAGCTTATAACCTTAAAAAGAACTAATCCACTAGTCAGACGTACACTTCTCACACTAAACCAATGTCAAAATGATCACACAGCAAATAGAATGCTCTGCTGTAATAAAGGTGTATTTGCTCACTCTGTGAAGCATGATCCTTAAGTTGTATCACAATACTTGCAACTAATTTAGACTAAATTAAATAGGAAATTTAAGAAACCTCACCACCTGACATGCTTCATTATTCTACAAATGACAGTATAGATAGTGTGCGTCACATGTAATAGTCAACAGTTTTATGTGACTGCAGAAATTGCATATTCTGGAAGAAACAGTTTGCCACTCTCCAGGCAGCACTGCATAAAGCTGCAAGTTCAAGATCTTGTACTTCAGCTATAACAGCAGAGCACGGAAATGCTTGATTTCCCTGGGAGGTTCAAGGCAGTTCATTGTTTTATCAGCAAAAGCAATTCTTCATTAAAACATTATGGATACTTATTCCAAACCAGTTTTGCTGCTACTCAACTTCGAGCAGTAAGCCACTTACATTTTGACAAATCTGATGTTAGGACATAGTGGGGACCCCACACTACCACAGATGCACAATAGAATGTAGTTTGTGCTTCTCAATTCACCTCCATGAAAAACAGTCAGGCACAGGGAACAAAAGCCTTCCTGAACACTTGCTGCACGTAGCAGAGGGCTTTCTGCTTTATCCCTTAATAGTGCTCTTGATCAATGCATGGTGGATAAGAGCCCTTAGAGAATACTTAAATCTTCAAGCTATTCCCTCAGCCTATCTTCTCAGTTTTATCTGAGGTAACTATTTTGGTTATTGACAGTTACTTTTGACTATACCTGGCTTCTAAGCACAAAAATAAACCCTACTAGACACAAAATTCACACTTAAACCTGATCAACACGTGGCATAACATGAAAAAACAAATATTTATGAGCCTAAAGCAACAAGTTAACCAGGTGCCAATACAATTCCCACTTCGAAGAAACTAATAGATTCTTCCTAGGAATAGCTGTAAATACATGCCACCAAGCCTAGTAGGATTATGGATCTCTGTCTGCTACTGACCTGGGAAAGACCCTGTCCATTTGCACTGTTAAAGAAAGCCAAGAATTCTGCACTGGATACCAGGCTCCACAGTTGTAGTTAGCGGGCCAGTTACAGACGGCTTTCCCCAAATTTCATACACCCCAGTTTCCAAGAGCCACAACTAGAGAATACCTGCAAAAGGAGAGGACTCAGACCTCAGGGGCACCTCAGAAAGCTCAAGAAGCAAAGCTTGTTCATGCAGCTGGTGTAATTTGTACACAAGACATGAAGTCTAGAACTGACTTCCAGTGAAACAGAAGTTCTGCCTGCGTGTTATTTGTTTTATAAAGATAAAATAAATTCGTATTTATTATAAATATCAAGTTCTGGTTTTAAGACTAGTAGACACAAAGTCTAGTTTTGTAGATGATTTACAGGTAAAATGTCTTTCCTTCAAAATGCCTTTTCACCACTGTACTGGTTTTGGTTAGGACAGAGTTAGATTTTCTTCATAATGGCTTGTGTAGTTCCATGGTTTGGATTTGTGACCAAAACAGTATTGACAACACAGGGATGTTTTAGTTATTGCTGAGCAGTGCTTGCACAGCATAAAGGCCTTCTTTCCTTGTCACTGCCCTGCCAGCAAGAAGGCTGGGGATGCATAAGCTGGGATGGGACACAGCCAGGACAGCTGACCCCAACTGAACAAAGGGATATTCCATACCATATGACACCATGCTCAGCATATAAAGCTGGGGGAAGAAGAACGAAAGCAGAGATGTTTGAAGTTATGGCGTTTGTCTTCCCAAGTAACCATTACACATGATGGAGCCCAGCTTTCCTGGAGATGGCTGGACACCTGCCTTGCTTGCATACATACAGCTTTTGCTTTACCTATTGTCTTTATCTCGACCCACAAGTTTACTCACTCTTACCCTTGTGATTCTTTCTTCCACCTAGCTGGGAGGAGTGAGAGGCTGCATGGTGCTCAGCTGCCAGCTGGGGTTAAACTGCAACAAGCTGACAGCTGAATAAGGCCTATTAATCTTGCAGTAGCTCTTTGGTATTTTCAAACAGCTGTCATTTTCAGACAAGATAAATTAAGGATGGGGATGAATATCTTCACAAACAATTGAAACTTTCTATGAAAAAGACAACATGTAGAAACCTCTTAAAAATGATTCACGGCCCAAACACAGCATCAGCTTTTCTTTTTTAAGAGTTTTGAGACAAAGTTTAGTTTGTTATCTTCAAAAGTTATTTTCAAAACAGACAGAGTCTTTAGGGAACTATGAAAACCCCAAAAGCCACAGACCTGAATGTATCAGAAACTGGAGTCAACATTTCCTAATGATCTGATTATTTTACATAGTCAATGGGCCAGACAGTGCTATTCAGCCTCTCAAAAAAAGCACCTATGCACTCAAACAACTATAAACATATTAAGCTATTTCATTTACACCCTACTACAGATGCAAGCGAGAAGACAGTACTCCAGCTCTGGTCTTTTATCTGTATGGAGTACAGCTAAAATGGCAATTAAAATGGCTATCAGATGAGTTAATAGTGTAGGGAAAATCTGAGTATCAGACAATAAATGGAAGATAAGACTAACAAAAAAATCTCATGTCCCAGACACGTACAGACAGCATAGCTGTTCAGAAATTTTTAACTTTATGCTAAGGATTCACAAAATGTCACAAACATGTCAATTTCCTGAAAGGTTCATGCCCATGAAATTTCTGAGTGACCCCTCAGCTGAAAGAACATCAGTCAAAGCATCCCAACAACTGAGATACCCAATGGCCAGGACATTCAGTTATGCAGGACAGTCAGGATTCTGCTTTACGTGTTTTCTAGAAAACAAGTTTCTGATGAGAGGCCTGAGGGCCCATTCCGATGTGCAGTGGTAATAAAAAGCTCAATTTTCTCCTCTTTTATTGTGCGTTACATTTGGTGGCAATAACTAAGTATTTTATAGCTTTGACTTAAGAAGAAACAAGAAGAAGTTCTCACATTTTCTGGAGGCTGAAATTATAGCCCTAGACGTGTGGACATTCTCCCTTCTCTTCATATTAGGGTCCCCCCTAAACCAGTTCAACTACTTGTCTGAACCTCTTCTAGCCTCCTTCGGTCAGAACACAGTAGTCTGACAAAAGGTGACCACCATGCTATGCTAGTTGTTCAAGTTAACCCAGCTCATTGTCTGAAACAGGGCTACAGAAGCTCACAGAACACAGCATAGGCAGAGAGAATACACTCAACAGTAGGTCAGTAACATTTTCAGCAGAAAGTGGACACAAGCAGTCACACTAGAACAAAGGCCTACCTGCTTCCATTACAGCCTGGATTTAACACCAAGGAACAAGACACACATTTACAGTAGAATTACACCAATTAATCTTGCATACAGGCATAGTTTTCTGACAAGGTATAGTACAGTGTTGAAGGACTTAATATTTTCCTCTCAGATATTCCAATGGGGCCTTTACTGGTTCCCCTATAATTGTCGCTGTTAGATTCAATTTCTATGCCTATGTAATGTTTTGCCTTCTGTGTCAAAACCAAATGTATATTGCAGGTCTTTGACATGAACTGATAAACTGGCAATGAGATTATATACGCATCCTGTCCTAAATGACAGTCCTTAATAGATTACCACATCTACTGCTTACTCATTGTTTTCAAGTGCCTCCATGAATTCTTCCATTACGAAAAATACCCAGGAATATAAATACCGGTTGAAATGACTAAGTGGCAGCTTAGCTGCATGTTCACATGGCACCTGCTTTACAAAAGACAAAGACAAGCAATACAGAAATAGGTGAGAAATTTAGAGAAAATGAAGCAAGAAGTGGTGTAACAGATAAACAGAGAGAAAGACATCAGGGCAAGGAGAAAGAAGGAGAAGGAAATGATGAAACGAGAGTTATGCTAAACTTATCATTTTTCAGAAAATCTAACATATGCTTTTCTCATATATCTTGCCAAAAGTTACTTTCATACAGTTGTTTGTGGTCTCTACTAAAAGTGGCAGAGGACATAAACAGGAAATTAGTAACCTGTTGATTACAAACTTGTAAAAGAGGATGATTCTTCTCATAATGCACAGTTAACTTTCAGAACTTCTCATTGTGCATATCACAGACCTTTTTTAAAAACAAACAAAACCAAACAACAACTAACAAAACATGCACTTGAAAATGTAGCAGTAGGTAAGTGCATGGAAAATAATTAACCCTGTAATGCTACCTATGGCTTAGGAAGTCCTTGAGCTACAAAAACCTGGCAGCTAGGAGAACACGGCAGGTGACTAGCAGCACATGTATTTAACCACCAAAAATATTCTTCACACAACACCTACTATTGAGTATAACTGTAAATGCTATCTTGGCTTAGACCAGTTGTCTGATTCAGTCTGGCTGTTCGCATTGATGAAAGCAACTCTGGCAGCTACAGACCACCCAGTGGCCATGAATTCAATGGAGACAGTCCTCAAGACATTCTGATATGATTGGCGCAATGAAACCTCAATAATAATTCTACTACTCTTAGGCACTGTGGATATCCAACAAAGAAAGAAGTAATGCCCCAGCTCAGTCAAGCTGCTGTGCAAACCAGTGCCTGGAGTTCATAGATGTCTTAAGTTCACAGAAAGTGAAGAGTTCTTATTCTCTGCCACCCACCAACTTTTCAAGACCTAGAACGTGTTCCCACTGTACCCCAGAAATGCCAGGTGTTACAGCTCAGCGTGATCTTTTAATGTTTTACATTCTAGAATTATGGCAGTTCAATTTAATAGATTAAATTTTAGTATGTGCACAAAGAAAGCTAAAACTCCAGCTTATTTTTCTTCACATCAGAGAATTCAACTTGAAATAAACAATATTCTCAGTTTGATTATAGAGATAAGCAACTGGAGTCAGTAAGCCTCCTGCATTTAAATACTTCATATTTGCTGTTCATAACATACACTAAATTTATATTTTGTCAGAAGAAACTTAGAAGTTTTGTTAGAAGAAACTTAGTTTTCTAAATGGAGACTTTTTTAACATGGAAGCTATGTGGAAGATGTATTAGAAAACCTATAGCTTCCCTAATGCACAACCAAATCATAGGTAAGAAAGGAACAGCACGCCTTTTGTGAGCTGCAAGATAATGAAAGCAAGAAAAAAAATGAGAAGGGCTGAAATTAATTACGCAAAATGAAAATGGACAGCTCCAAGATAAACCAGTTAGGAACCCTTTCAAAGTACCGTAGCCTTCACATAAATTGGCTTTGGACCTCACTGTCCCTTGCCATGCTCTCTCCTCCAGTATCAGCAAACAGATACATGATCAAATATGAAAAGCACAATGCCATTCTGTAGTTACTACAGACTACCACTGACATTTAGAAACAGTTACTTCATGAATATTTACAGGATTAAAATAACACTCAAGATAGAAGTTTAAGTAGGTCCACACCATGAGATAATCATTCTTCTCTGGACTATGGTGCCCTATACACTTGAGTTAAATGATCTACCTTCGAGCTAGTGAGAAGTTCAAAGTCTGTTTTCATGATCTCCTTCCAAATTTGCAGGAAAATCACAAGATTAAGACTCTTCCCTAAATGCTGTAGCTGATTAGATGCCAAAAAAAATCTTTATTGACAAAGCTTTTCAAAGCTCCTCTTTAAGCAAAGAGGTTTGCCCTTTCTACTTATCTGCTTTATTTCAAATAGACTGTCTACAAAAATCACGCAGCACAACAGAACTGTCAGCCAAACCGCAATAGTTTTCAGTAAGTATTTTTAATAACTAAGATGAGGACATCTCATTGTAACTGTGATTTAGACACAAAATCTATCACCTCTCGCAGCTTTAATTCCAGACCATATCAGTAAAGACATCATTTATGTTCTACTGCAGTCTTTCTCAGCGCACAGAACAAGACTCCAGTAATACACACTGCATCACGCACAGATGCAGAGAAGTCTACTGATAACAGTTCTAGTCAGTTGCAGGCCCACATCATTTGCTGTTCCTTCACAGCATTTTCCACAGATATTTTCTACCAATACACAGATTATGCATCTATAAAAAGAAAAAAAAAATAAAGTGACTTGAGAGAAGGCAAGTGACTTTAAAATATGCTTAAGAGCCTCTTTGTATGTTGGCCTTTTTTTGTTAAGGATAGGCAACAGCTGGAGTAAAACAAAGAAACATGCACGGATCCTATCACTGTAAAGGTCAGGGACAGGAAACTCTTCAGGAAAAGAGGAACAGGCACCATTTTCTTATTAAATGGGCAACTGTGTACAGAAAGGACAAAGTTCTTCCAGAAGATATCGCAAAACACGCAGGTGAAACATGACCACAACAACTCAGGGTGAAAAGCTCCCATTATAACGAATGAACAAGCAAGCATTTTTCAGGACAAGGACCTATTTACGCATTCAGTTCTTCTGTGGTTTTTTGTTTGTCTGTTTTGTATCGGACTCCTGACACGGAAAGCAAGCAGGGTTTAGAAATGTATCCACCACCAGCTTTCAGAACCTCCCAGTGGGGTCCGAGCCCTCCGAACGGCTGCAGGCTGCGCAGCGCCCGGCCCGCACCCACGGCCCCCTGGCCCCTGCCGCCCCTCCGGGCCCGGCTCCCCGGCCGCCCACAGCGCCCGGACGCGGAGCCACCGCAGCCCGGCTGCGCCGGCTCGGCCACAGAAGGCTTACAGAGGAGTAAGTTTCTACAGGTTTTTTTTTTTTACAAACTGGAAGCGGGTGAAGTCTCGGAAAGAGGCCAAACAAAGAAGACGGGTTGTTACTAATCCACGCGAAGTCTAAGGGGTGAGAAGCGGCGAAACTGGCGTCGTGTGAAAGGGAAAAGTGGAAATATTTACGACCTCGGCAGTACGAGAGGCGGGTAAGGCGAGGGAAAACGGCGACCTGTCAAAGCGGCAGGTGGCGAAAGAGTTTTCGTTGTCTTTTGGCAGGAGGAGCCCTGAGAGGAAGCGCCGAGCCCCCGCGGGGCCGAGCCCACTCGCCCGCCGGGAGCAAGCGACGAGGAGCCGCCGCTGCCGGAACAGAACCAGGCGGCGGGGCTGGAGCACGGGCCGGGCCAGTCAGGGCCGGCGCGGGGCCGGGGGCCCCAGTCGGGAGCGCAGCACCGGCGGCCTGGCGGGATCGGGAGGGCCCGGCGGGCACCGGCTCGGCCGCGGGGTCCGGGGCCCGCGATGGCGGGCGGACTCTCACCTCCAGCGTGGACACGGTGCTGGTGAAGAGATCCTCGCCGTCCTCCAGCTCCTCGAAGTCGGCGGGCCGCGCCTCGGCCAGCGGCGGGGGCTCCCTTTCCGCCGCCATCTTCCCCGCCAGCCCAGCCGCCCGCCCCGCGCTCACGTGACAGCCGCGCCGCCCCCTCCCGCCACGTGACTGGCGGGGGCTGGGAGGCGGCGGGCGCGCGCTCCCTGCGCTGGGTCGGCGCCCGGGGGCGGGGCGGAGCGGGGCGGAGCGGGGCGGGGGCGGCCGCACGTTTCCGGGACACCGGGGCAGGGCGGCCGGGAAGCAGCTGGTGGGAGTTGGTGGCTGCCAGCCGAGCCCCGCAGAGTCCTAGTGCCACGAAGGCGGCGTCCACGCGTGTCTGCGTTTTGGGCGCCTCACGGTGTCGCGCAGCGCTGGCTGTCGCGGGTGGCGCTGCGTGCGGCGGGCTGGCGTGAGTGCGGCCTTAGGCCTTAGGCGTGAGTGAGGCCGCGCCGTGGCCGTGAAGTGCCTGATGGAGTGGAGCCCGGCAGAGCTCGCACTGCAGGAGCGCTCCCTTCCCGCCCGGGCCGTGCCCAGCGTTGTTCCTCCGAAGGGTGGCGGGGTGTGCTCTGTCGTCTTCCTCGCACGAGGAGTCACAGAATCACGGAATGTTAGGGACTGGAAGGGACCTCGAAAGGTCATTAGTCCAATCCCCTTCCAAAGCAGGAACACCTAGATGGGGTTACACAGGAAGGCGTCCGGGCGGGTTTTGAATGTCTCCAGAGAAGGAGAATCCACAACCCCCCTGGGCAGCCTGTTCCAGTGCTCTGGCACCCTCACTGAGAAGAAGTTTCTTCTCATATTTAAGTGGAACCTCTTGTGTTCCAGCTTGAACCCATTACCCCTTGTCTTACTGTTGGTTGTCACCGAGGAGAGCCTGGCTCCATCGTCGTGACACTCACCCTTTACATATTTAGAAACATTCATGAGGTCACCCATCAGTCTCCTCCAAGCTAAAGAGACCCAGCTCCCTCAGCCTTTCCTCTTAAGGGAGATTCTCCACTCCCTTCATCATCTTCGTGGCTCTGCGCTGGACTCTCTCCAGCAGTTCCCTATCCTTCTTGAACTGAGGGGCCCAGAACTGGACACAATATTCCGTAGGGCCAGGCC
This sequence comes from Caloenas nicobarica, assembly GCF_036013445.1. NCBI lineage: Eukaryota > Metazoa > Chordata > Aves > Columbiformes > Columbidae > Caloenas > Caloenas nicobarica. Next base: position 33,226,774 of record NC_088284.1, read on the forward strand.
AACACTGGCACCATTGCAGCCCTTCACCGTGCACCTTGCGTCACCAAGTCAGAAAGAAGCTCAGTAAATTTTTGTTTTCCGTTTCATGTCAGTCATTAAATTAAGAACAGTTTTTCTGTGAGGAAACTCTGCTTGTTACACCGTTTAAGATGAGATCTTCATTAGGGAGGGAGAATTAGAAGTCTTACACCCTACTTTTGCAGAGCAGTTGGTTGATTGGGTGCAGTAGTATTGACAACTGGTGAAGTAACATGTCTCTTGCAGGTAAAGTATTTTCAGGCCCATTCCCTGAGGTATTCTTTCCAAATTGCTTTTCTTCACCCCCACCTCCCCCCATTTGTGAGTTAGCTCACAAATGACATCATTTCTTCAAAAACTTTAATACTCATTTTAAAAAAGATGAAGTCAGATGTCAGCTGTGTCTACACAGTAAGCATTACCATGGATACTTACACTTGATTTGAGCTGTTGTTTCTGCTCTATTGAAAAGTAGTTTTAAAGAGTAACTTGGTTTTCCATATTGATAAACTACAGGTTTCATCCACTCAGCATGCTCGTGCTTTGTGAGGACTTTGTTAATGTTTGCTGTGTTAAAGTTAATTTCTAACCTGTGTGCAGTGGAATAGGTGCTCTTCACATAGGAAGAATGAGTCTGTTTCCACAGGCTATAAGCTCTCTGGGGCAAAGGTAGCTTTCTGGTATTTGCAGAGTGCCTAGTAAAGACTAAATGGGAAGAATACAGCCTCACATATAGTTTTCCTTTGGCTTCTTCCTAATCACATCATGAGAAAGTTGTAAATATGTAAACAGAAATCCATGTTATTTGGAAACATGTAAATGCCGTGCATGATTGTATCTGTACTGCTCAAGACGTAAGAAATTGTGGAGAGCTCTCTCCTTGGAGGTGTGGACTACTGAGTTAAGAGAGAATGTCCCTTTTCCCTGCCTACATCTGATGACACTTCCTGCCTCAGAGCTTCTAGTGACACCCTGTAAATCTCCCACTCAGGAAAGCTAAATTTGTGTTGAAGCTTGGGATCTCCAAGTTTCTGATTATAAATGACAAAGAAGCTATCAATAAGAGGAGACTGATGAACAAAAGTTCCAATGAAGGTGACAATGTCTCTTCTTAGACATGTAGAAGTAGATGGAGAAGAACAGCCAAGCTTTCCATATTTGCTCAGGTCAGAAAAAGTTGTCCACTACTCCAGTAAAAAATGTATTTTGAGACCAACAGAGCTACAATATCACTGTCACTAGGAGCTGTAGCAGCTTGCTTGACATTTACCAGTTTGGATAGCATTTTTAAGTTTCATGGGAATAGGACATTTTCCAACATATCCCAACATGTTTCCCTTTTCAGTACAAACCAAAAATAGTCGTGATGTTTAAGTTTTTTGCAGTGACCATAAGATGAAATATACTCTATTTACATTTTTACTCTATTCTTAAAGGCAGCCCATTGCTGTTCAGTATAACCCTAAATAACATTAAAAGGTCTTTTTAAGATTTAAAAACGCAGAGTAAGAAACTAAAACAAAACAAAACAGAAACCTAACATTTTCTATCCAGAAGTACAGTTCTCTGACATCTACATTTTTGTGGATGGTTCTATCATTATATATATCTATATTATATATATATTTATTTTATATATGTAAGTATATCTATATATAAAAATATAATTATTACCTTTCCGATTTCTTGTGGTAATCCTGTTCTGCAATGCTGTTCCTGGAAGCTTTTCAAATAACTAACGCATGCTTCATGTAGAAATTAGGATTCAATCACCTCAGTAATTATTCTCTGTCCTTTGACATTATACGTTAAGATATCTCACCATCATTTTATTTGCTGTGATTAGAAAGATAATACAACATGTATTAAATTTTTTAGATTTCTGTCCAGTGTACTAACGTAGGTTAGCACCCAGGTGTTTAATAGTTTTCCACTGGACTGTCTAGTTTTCTGACTTCATCAAGATTCACACCCGTGTCTTTAATGCTCGTGTGGCCAGACTATAAATCAGCTATCTGAAATACCTTGAAGTAGTCATCTATCACACCAATTGAGTGTGCTACATAAGCAGAATAAAATGAAGAGCAAACACGATGTCAGTTGTGTTGTTTTTTGTTTGTTTTTGTCACTCATTAAGAAAGGTGTGTAAGGACTGTTGCTTCTGTGATTAAAGTAACATCGTATTTATAAATTGTTTGTAAGATTGTTTGTTTGTTTTTACTTACTTTTCCAGTGCTTCTGGGTTCTGTGGCTACAGAAATCTATTACAGATGTTTTTCTGGCAAAGGGGACAAGAAGTAATACAAAAGTAGCTAAGGACCTTGATTTTTAAGTAATTGATATTTCAGTTTGAAAAACTGTGGATTAATAAATCTGATCGGAAAAAATAATCCAAAATAGAGAAAACCAATCAAGGAAATAAATTGGAAAACCTTTAGTGCTGCAGGAAAACTTAGAATGACTGCAAAACGCCAATCATACATGAGATCATGATGTGTTACTGCAAAAACCCCAAATTTCAAATTAAAGACAAGCCTCATCCCTGTCTGTTCAGGTATTAACATGTGTATCATTCAACAAATCTGTAATATCTGTCAACTCTGCCTCATGCTACTAAATCAGAATCTGAAGGAGAAGAAAGGAAGATACCCACATATCCTAATGGAAACTGCAGCCACCCCTTCCTTTGGAGCCAGAAAATCCATCTCTGTAATGCTACATGAGAAGGATATTAAGGTTGCAAAGTCAAGAAACTGAACAGTAGAAACATCAAAGGTAAGTTTACACGTGGAACTTATTCAGCCCTTTGTGTATATGTGCTGTGCCTGCTTTAATCACCTGGTTACATGCTAACGTTTCTATAGAAGCCCTGTTCCCAAGGTGCACAGTTACAGATGCTGTTTTCCTTTTATCATGTGGAAATAGGTTTCACTGAAGAGTATAATCTCATTGTTCTAAAATGTCTTTTAAAAGGAACAGTACAACAGTGCTAGAGCTTCATGCGATTTTCCTAGTTCAGGCCACAGAGGTGCTGAATTGTTGAAGCAGTTACAAGAAGTTTTTTAGGTATGGGCAACATACCATTTATTACTTTGCTTGGATATACCTCAACCATCTGTCCAAAAACAAATTAGGTGCAAAATAAAGATGATGAAGTTCTAGGCAAAGTGAATCAAGGTTTTTTAATCAAATATATCAAATTTTTGAAACTTCTTACAGCTGTCAGATTTTGCTGACTCAGTATTGTACTAATGTAATAGCCACTGCAATATCTTGTCATTTCAACAACTGAAATATCTGTGAAACTGAAAGAAACTCAAGCCTAAGAAGCAGTTATTCTGGAAGAGAGAGTGATAGTGAGTTACACAAGCTGAAGGTCAGCCCCCGTGGTTTGGGTCAGCAGAGAGCCACAGGAGGTTGTCTAGTGCATTTGCTGGAAAGCGTCTGTCAAAGCTTTTCTTAAACATCTCTCATGATGAAGACCCCAAAACCTCTGCAGGGACGCTGCTTTTGTGCTTTGCTATCTAGCACCAAAAAAGATATTCCTCATGTCTAACCTAAAGCTCTGTTGCTACCGTGTCAGTTATACATCCTCGTATGAAGTATAACTTCATAGCAGCATGATGCTGTTGGGGCTCATTCTGTTTGTGATCAGATTCAGAACTGGTGCTAGCCTCATTTGGTATCTGTGAAGTGGTTTAGTCAGTCTTTGGAGTAAAATCTCACATTCCCTGCTGAATTTTGTCTTTCTTTTTACTGACATTTACTCTAATCTGTTTTGACCATTTTGAATTCACTTGCTATGCTGCATCTGTTTGGTATCACTTGCAAATATAATATGCATTCTCCCTGTTCCATCACTGATGAGAATATTAAATCATATCAGGCCTATGGTAGATCACAGCCATCTTTCATTCAATGCATCCTTCTACAAAAATGGTAGTCACTGAAAAATAGTCTTTGACTTTGTTTTCTACCCAGCTTTGTGCTTACTGTATGTTAGGTTATCATACGATGTTTCATTAGCTTCCTTATGAAAATGTTATAAAAGGTAAATGGTCAAGAAATACTGAAGGAATATTTCCTCACTAGGAGGTATTGTAAGAAAATGTCTAAGTGTGGTGAGAGAAAAACAACCACCAGAGTCCTTGGAATTACAGTAGATAAATTTTGGAGATTTGATTTTTCCCATTTATAAAATAATAAGAAAGAAATAATGTGCTATTGTGTAGTGCCTGCACTTGCACACAGCAGTAAAGCAGTGAGTCAGCTTTTCTAAGAAAAGATTACAAAATGTAAATATTTACAAAATCTGTGCGTTTGACTCATATGCCAACTCATCCAGTCAGTGAAAGGAACATTACAATTCAGATCGTGATGACTGTTCTTCTGTGAAACATATAACATCTTTCCATCTGGGTTTCTAATTGCATATTTTACAAAAAAATTGTTTGTTCTGTCACCTTCATTTTATTCTTTGCCAGTGAGTGGTCAGTGTGTTCATTTACTAGAGAAAAATAAGTTTTATATATGTGAAAGAGGCCAGCTCTTTTACCAGTTACATACTTCATTGACCTTTGGAGTAGTGACAGGTACTGCCCTCAATCAATGGTTGGAATGGGAATTTCTGTTGCCCAGTTCATCTAATGTTACAATATATTAAAACATAAAGCTCTAGTAGCATTATCTGTGTATGTTTACCCTGTTACAATAGCAAGATGATGTAGAAGAATAGTAACTTTTTCCATCTTCATAAGCACTAATGGCAGGTGAGAACTCAGCAAGAAACTTTGATTAATGTGGTATGCATTTATCTGCTGTCGGGATTGTCCTCTACTGCTTTTGCTTTACAAGAGTGAGAATGTCTTCCAGCAAAGCTTTGTTTTTATTTTCGCACTACTAGCCTTAAATCTAAATCGGGCCATTGCAACTTGATGAAAGACACACAGCAACCTCTGAGATATCCTGGTTTGCTTTAGGCTTCAGTCAGCCATTCACTGACTGCAGTCTCCCAAAGCTCATAAGGAGTTGTGTCCCAATACAAGAATCATGCTGAAGATAAATATAAGGATGTTGTTAGCATGTGGCAAACCTGAGGCACCCCTTGCCAAAGTAGAAACCGTGCATTTAAAAAGTCCCAGAATGATTAGAGGTGGGACAATATTTGGAAGAAGCATCATATGCACTGGACTGAATCTAACCCTTCCTCAAGCATCTGCTTATGGCCACAGGGAGAAGCATAGTCTTAATCACATTAACGAAAGCAAAGCGTTCCTAAACGCTGAGTAATTATTTGTTCAACTACAGCCTAGAAAAATTTCTGAGTCATGTAACTGCAAGCCCATGGTCCACAACTAAGTCAATTTCATACTTTTCTATAAAAATAAAACTCTCTTGCCCCGCTTTCCTGCTTTCAGGGAATTAAAGGAAATAGTTTAAGGTCTGCAGCTGGTCCATATAAAATGAGAACATCTGTAACATTTTATTAATAAATTTTAACTCATTTTATGAGGATAAATTGTTACAACATTTTTGATGACAAATTATTGAAGTCAACATAATTTTTTTTACTATTCTCTAACTTGGTAAGACTTTCAGTTAGAGGTAAGATCATTAGAAGTGGTCAGTCTGCTTAAAGATTCATATGCAAACTCAGCTGCTGTCTGAGTGATATTTGTAGCTATTCATTTCAGTGCATATTCTTTGATTCCTTTTTTAGAGCTATCTGCTTATACTGATGTTTGGAGTTGTCTTCATTCTTTCATCCAAAACTGGACAATACAAGGCTACCTAGGAAATCAGAGTGGTGTCAGGAGGGAAGCGGGACCTTTATCACAATGTCTGAGACGAATAAGTGCACAGTCTCTGTTGGTGCCATCCCTGCGTGGTACATCAAGAGTTACCATTTGAAAATCTCTCCATGCAGAGAAAAGATTTCATGTAACTATTACGCAACTTTTCTTTAATAGATTCCAAATTTCTTCAGATGTGGACAGTTTTCTTTTTCTCACCTGGGAAACAGTGTCAGAGGTGATCCTCTTTTTCTGCAGATAATTTCTGGTACTGCATTAGGAACTGCTCAGAAATGCCTTCTAACTCTTACCATCACTACTTCACCAGAGGAGAATTTAACATTACTATTTATTTTTACCTAATTTCTCCAGGGAAAATTTAATCTAGTGAGAACATTGGGGTCAGTACCATAATGAAAACAGTTTCAGATGAAATACAAATGCACAAACAAACAAAAAATCCATTTCCAAGTGTCTGGTTTTAGATAAAAAAATCACCTGCTGAAAGCACACACTTTGTTAAAAAATCCTGTAACCAGGGCTGCATCTCAGCTGCATCCTTCAGCCAGCAGTACTATCTCCATCTAGTGTAGGACTTAGTAAGATGAGAGCTCACAATATTTTTATGTTATCACTTGGTAGGTGAAGAAAGTTTATATTGTCTTTCAAAGAGTTACAATTCTCAAGCTAATCTAAGTTTAGAAGATTTGGGAAGGGAGTAGGGGAGAAAGTGAATGAACAGGAAGGTTTTTCCTTGTGTGAGAACCTTGCAGAGATCCATGGCAAAAGCCTGAAGGTAAAGAAGATGTCAGCATGGAAGGAAATGAGTGATATGCAGCAAAAATCGGTATACTTGCCTATCCAGTTCACCACCATAAACATGAACCTCAGGAGCACTGTGTTGTTCTGCCAAGTCTTGAGCCTGTGTGAAGGAAGCTTATTTTCCTGCTCACTTGGCCCAAACACAGGCTGTGACATCCACATACAGTGGCCTCCTCCTGTGCCATGGGATCCCAGTGATGGGGGCCTTGCTCTACCCTGAGGTGGCTGAGAGTTTTCAGTTGTTACCATGGGAACAAAACCCAGGTTTTACTGATCACAGGATTTTTCTGAAAGAAGGCCTGCATTCTTAAAACACTAAACTATAGTGCTGGCTGATTCACCCATTTATAAAACGTATGTAAAAGGCAAGGGTGACATTGCAACTAGTTGTTTGAGACAGACAAGCAACAATGTTTGTTATATATATTCCAGAGACTAGAGACAATGCATTTTATATATTCTCCTGACTTTGAAGCCATTGCTGAGGAGTTGCCAAGAGCTTGTGGAGGGTCAGGGTTTCAGGTTCTAGCCATTCCTCTGCTGCAATTACTCATGTGCAAAAGGAGGGAGGTGTTGCATCTGCTCTTGTACAGGTGCTTAGTACTTTAAAATAGTTTGCCTCTCTCAGCTTGCTGTATGCTGTTGATTTGAGGTAATTCACTTTGATTTTAAAGCAGAAAGTAAGAGAATGAAAGTCTGCTCTCTGAGATCACTGCTGGAATTTTAAGAACACACATATCCAACACATAGCCCCCAAACCCCGCACTTCAGTTCTCCCTTAGCATTTTCATGTGCGTTTTGGGTACAGTTTACCACTTGTAACCTCAGCTCACTAAAAGGCAGGAGTTTGGTCTAAACTATTCAGCTCAATTTATAGGCTACAGAAGGAGACTGTCCAAAGGAAAGGTGATTTCTCTAGAATCCTACCTGCGTAACTATTACACTAGGATGGATTACCTGGTGAATGCCTATTTCCATTGCCTACAGAGGATGCTTATACAAATACATATGTAGGTGCTTGACTTTAGGACAACTGCAGTTAGCTGAGAAAATCTCATTCAGCAAAGCATATGCATATATCCTAAATTATAAACTCTCTAAGTTATTGAGCCTTAAACCTAAATGTGGTTTCTTGATTGATTATGGTATTTATCATCATAAAATTTATAAAGTGGCTGTAGAATTAACCTGACTCAAAATACTATTATTAATAATACTTAATCCAAAATTGGTCTGACAAAAAATTTTCCCTCCCCTCCAGACACACTGGCTCATATACTGCTGCTACTTAAAAACAAAAAACAAAAAACAACTAAAACAAAAACAGAGCCCTAAAATTAAAGAAAACAAAAACCACACTCAGACTTAAAAATATCTCTCAAAATGTTTGCATTTGCATGGATAAAGAGAGCTAGGTGCCAGAAAAAGTTGTTCAAATGTCTCCAGTCATTTTTTTCAGAGCATAATCTACAATCCACTGTGTTTTTTCCCCACGTTGTGAACAAATAAGATATGGGCATGCAAAAGCAATTTTTCATTGAAAATTGCACAGTGAGTATACAGGAACCAGTATTTGCTTTATTTCAAAGTTCCACAGCCCAAATGCAGCTGTAATTTGCATCATTTACAATTTTGCTGTAAACTGACTTGAGACATCTATCTACATTATAGCCAGACCATGCAAAACATAAGTAGGAAAAATGAAAAACTTCTAACACAATTGATTTCCACCAAATACCACTGTCTCTGGCTGTTATAACAATTAGTTTATCAATTTAATGTTGATTATGGATTTCCCAATAAGTAACAGGAAAGCTTGCAAACATCCACTGAACAGCAGTGCCGACGAATAGTCTGGCATTATTGCCACTAGTGCTAATACAGTATCTAATACATATATTTGTATAATATATCTTTTCTATATATACATATATTTTCTTTTCCTTAAACTATTTTCAGACATGCTAAGCCAAAATCTGGCTTTACCACATTGTACTTCTTTAACAAAATTTATTTCACTATGCTCCAGCTAAATTTATCCTGTGGTGGTGCAACTTGGAGCTTGGAAAATCCATTTCCTTCAAGTTTGTGCTTCAAGGGATAACAGATGCTAAACACAGCATGAGAAAAAAAGAAGATCAGTCTCTCAAGAGCATAGAGAAAGCAATCAACATACTGTCTAAATAAGTTAATAATCACATTTTCAAATTTATTCACAAGAAAACAACTTCAAGAGCTCAGGGAAGTCCTTAGAGGAGCATGCAGCCCTAAGATAGTGAGGAATCCATTAATGAAGAGATGGGACTGTCGGAAACAAACCATTGAGATTCACTTGATGTCTTCAAAGGGATTTTTTAAGTGCTTGACGTGCATAAACTAGAAATTTAGCTACAGAAAAGTGCATGTGGTTTTCTAATCTTCTATTTATCTAGTTTATGTTGTATCCTACAATACATTTTCTTTGCTTTCATTAACATAATTTTGTGTATGCCAAAAAACAGGGCATCAATCATCTCATTTCAATACTATAGGTTACAAGTATGATTCTGCCAGTAAATTAATTATTGAAATCACTGAACCTGTCCAGGATTAATTTAATATGACGTTAAAGTGATACTAATGAAATTCTGTGTGAGCATTCCAGAGTGGCACATGATGGGATTGTCTTAACTTCACCTAACTAGTCCTTCTTAAAAATTCTAGCACTATCATATGGAGGGGCTTTCTATCCTAGGCATGTTTTCCATTTCAGATAAAGACAGATTGCAAAGAGCTTTGTCTTACCTAATTTTAAGCGTGATATGTAAGCATGCCTGTAATGTAAGCATCCTCATTTCTATGTTCCCTATTTAGCTGGCACTTTCAGAGAAAAATTCCAATTTACTCTAGATGACACCCACTTATCTCCCTTATCTCTTTCTGTTGATTGTACAGGAAACTTATAGCAAGCCTTACCTTACCTTTGGTCCTTACCTTGGACAACTCAGGTGGATGTCCTCTTTTAGCTTTTTTAGCTTTGATCTTTTAGATACAAAATATGTAGACCTACATGGAAAAAGACACTAAAAAGCAACACATAGAGAATGGAAGGGTGGGGAGATTTAATATATAAGTGTCTATATTTACGTATGTATATATTTGCATATGAATACATATGTATATATTTACATGTGAATATCTATAGTGTATACTCCATGCTCTTTATATACTCTTCTTGTATATATACACTGTATCTATCTGCTATATATAGACTATATACCAATATATCAGCATATATGTACATCAGTCAAAAGTTTGAGAAGCAAATTTTTTAGTGTATAACAAAAAAGCTTGTTTGTCCTGGTGATCATTAAGTTTTCTTCCTGTGGCTGCTAGTATACTGGCAGATTCTTGTTTGCAGTTCTACAGATAAAAATAGAAGAAGGAAGAGCAGTCTCCCACTTTCTGCCTGATGCTAGCAATATAGATCATAAACAGCTGACAAGCTGATTTATTCAGAACAAGAAACACAACCCGTCCATGGAATTACTTCTTTCAAGATAATCGAAGTCTCTAAATTATTTTGAATGATTTTCTCCAACAAACATATCCACTTCATCTTCATGGACCAATCCAGTTTCTACAAAATATGTACTATTTTGAAGCGTTCATTTTCAAAAGATGCTCAGATTTGTGGTGTTTCACAGCTTTGTTTTCACAGCTTCGTTTTCCCAGCTGCTCGCCTGTCTGCCCACAGCCGCTGACCACTTGCTGCCGCTGACCACTTGCTGCAGCAGACCTGCCTGCGGTGCCAGTGGGAGCAATCACTGTTGTAAGCCATCAGATGAACAGCCAAACCAGTAAGATCAACATTCTGGGAGCTGCTTGGTGTCAATGGGCAGTTCAAGGTGCGTGTTGGGAGCAGTACCCACTCTGTGCAGGTGGGTCACTTGGCTCTGCCCAAAAGTCCAGTCCAGTTCCCCCTGTGTTAGCAGAGGGTGCAATTGCGCTCTGGTTTTTGTTGCCCTGTCCTACTGGAGGTTGTTGCTGCATTGATCCTCCAACTGACCAGCTGAGATGAGCAGTCAGAAGTGATTTTGCCAGCCCAGACAGGATCCAGCTAGGTTTGCAGTCTGAAGGAATGTGGCTGATTTTGTCCCAGGTGTCCTGGAAAGAACTCCCATGTATTTGGTAACAAAAACACAGGACTAAAAATATTAAATAGGTCTTGCGTGGCAAATAAGTAATGAATAGCACATGTGAAAAGTGGTGAAGAAAATATGATGGTTTTGGAACAATAGTTAAGAACTAAGCTTCATGTTTAGAGAATATTTATTTTGTCATATTCAATGATTGAAATAATACTCAGTTGCAGTACTTTTTGGTCTAGAAAAATAAAATAAATCTGGTTCAGTACAAAAATCTGAGTGTAGATAAGGTAGTCGAAACCTTGAGAAAGGCATAGATATTCATATGGTATAGTGTCATCCATAGTGAAACTAAGTTAAATATTTATAAGCTTAATCAGTCTTCATGTTTTAAAATATAAATGATCTGCTTCTTGACATTTGGAAGATTTACTCTATATTAATTTTATTAGGTGGGAGAATAATTTTTTTAGTGGTTAGGATAGGACAATAGTTCTGCTTTGTTGTGGTGATTTGCCTGTTCCAACATTTGCCTAAATTTTGTCAGCAGCACAGATAGAAAGGTAGTGTGTACAACTCTGATTGGCAGAGGCGTGCAGTGAGACCAGCAACTGTCTGCATGCTTTTAGTCATCTAAAAATTTACCTCATATTGCCAAGATGATTCAGGTACCTGTTTCCTAATGACATCAATCCACACCTGTGTGGATTGATCTTTAGTTATTCTTTGGCTTTCACGCTTCAGAGACTTCCTAGAAGTGCACACTGCCATGCTAGCAACTGGCATCTGCTGGGAAGGTGCCTGCTTCCAATAAGGAGAAAATTGACTTGGGGCTGTCAGTGCAGTAGGAGCCACAACCAGAGTAGGCATCTACCTCAGCTACTCTGTCCAGAGCAGAGATGTCCCATCCCCTCCCCAGATGACAGGGCTGGTAACATGGAGTGGGAAAAGATGTAGCACAGCCCACACAGCAGAAGGACATGATCTGCGCCCGCAGGAGAGTGTGCTAGTTCCTGCAGGTCTAGAAACAGACTTCAGGGCAGCCTGCGTGGTCCTCATGATCACTGCTGTCCCTGACAACACATTAACAGCAGTATACATCTGTCAGATACTGTTTATTCATTTCGTGACCTTGGTGTGTGCCACAGAATTTACCATCATCAAGTCAGTCTGTGTGCCAGGCTGACTTCTGTGTACCTATTCATCAAGGAAGGGCTGAAAAAATTGTGCTGGTACATCCTTTTTGTGGACCAGGCTGCTTCTGTAGCAGGCTTGTGTCAGGAACAACATTATCTGAAGAACTGGTGAAGACTGGGAGGACCAGGAGAACCGGGAGAAATGCAAGTGCAGCGCTAGCACCAGTGCTTTTCTGCAGATGTTTAGACAGCAGGAACCTGTGAAGACAGATGTTTGCTGTGCTGTCTGATACAGGTTGCCAGGTCCAGGCACTGACTGGTCATGGAGAACAGATGAGGAAGGCTGAGCATCTCTCGAAGAACTGGTTCTGACCCCTACTCAATGCTCTCCCACTTCAGACTCCAGGAAATGGTCTAGCACTGGTCCTTACACCCCTTCACTGGGTACAGAGGAGTGGATGGGGACTGGGGCATGGTGGCGTATCTTCAGGCACCATGTATGCTCTTCCCTGTGTTAGTGGTGTACTGAGAATACAGCTGGAGCATTCAGCAGGTACCTTGAAAGCTGGCAATGAGAACATAGGGAGGTATATAAAGATGTGGCTATTTGCTTAGCTTTTCCATATGCCTCGAGACAATGTGAGATTCAAGGTAGCATTCAAAGTATTTAATGTATCTTCATCTTTCAATATGATCTAAGCAATTTATGCATTCTGAGTAAAGATCATTAGCGTAACACATTTGAATATTACATGGGATAAATCCCTTTAAACTTTTTTAAGGGGCTTATACATTTTTACTTAAGCCTTTTAAAACACAGAGGAAATTAAAGTCTTCTCTGAGGTTCTGATGAATAGAAAACTTAAATGCTGTCACTGTACTGCTGATTAGATCCAAGCATTAGAATATCCAAATTAAATCAAATAGAAAACAATAGTGGATTTGTAATTATGACTTCAGTACGATGGGAATGTCTTCTGGTTTAGAAGGCAAGTGTTATTGAGAAGCTACTTCTCTCAAAAAGTCACAAACATAAATCATCAGCCTTAGGAAATTCCCACACAGTTACTTAACCAGAAATATAAAAAAAAAAAAAAAGAAGAAAATGCTATTTTGGACCAGTGAGCTTTTTGTTCTCTTGTAACTGTTCTAAGCTATTGCCAAGAATGTATTTTTCTTTGCTAAGTCATTGTGTTGACATGGAACCTATTAGTTTAAATGAGCATGTCATTTCTGGAAAAATTCATTGGTCTCAGTCAAAGGATTTTGTATTTTTTCTTCCTCAGAGAAAAACAATGCATTGGATTTCGTTGTTCCCAGACATTTGTGTCAAAGCTGGCAGAAGCAGCATATTACTTTATGAATTCAGTAAATGAAGAGATTTCTTTTTCTAACACAGGTGTTTAAACTACGCTTGGAAACACAGTTTATACCCAGAACATACTTAAAAGTTGCCATTCATATCTTCGTAATCCCTATTCTCAGACATTCTTTTGAAACTTATTATGTGAAATAGTACTTTTCTTGTGAGATCACAGACTATTTTGTGTTACATTTGGAGCTAGATAGACTCCCTCTGGTGGTTGACTTCAGACCTCGGCTGTCCAGGGACTACCATTGCTCCAGGTTGATTAAATATAGTAGCTACGTTGGTAGAGAACTATGTGCATCAAAACTTACTGTGAAAGTAATGTGACTGGAGCCTGTCTTCATGCTTCTTTGCGAAGTGGATACCAAATTCAGTCACAAAAGTCACACCAGAAAAGCATCATAAAACCTGTGTATCAGCTAGCCAGGTAAAAAATGCTTCACACGTTGTCCATCCAAGAAGATGAGGAATATGCAGACAAACAAAGGAGGATGGAACGTCTTGCAGTATTGAAAATGTTAATCTACTGAATCAAAGCCATTACATGTCACTGACTGGCAGCCTTAAGTAGTTTGTTGTCTTTAGAAAAAGCGTTTTACTTGAGAGCTTTGAATAATTACTGTAATGTGCATTTTCAAAGACACATCTGCTTCCCAGAGAAGCTATCTGAAACTGATGGAAACTGGCAGCAAGTTGTTGTCTCATCTATCTACCACAATAGAGAGTCAACAAGCCATATCAATGCTTCACAGCCAAAATGCAAAGACGTTTTAAGCTGATACCACAGGTATCTATTCTGGGTCAGTCTTTCAATTGTGATTTAGTTGATGAAACAGGTTCAGACTAAATAATTTTGTAGATGCTTTATAGATAAGTGAGAGGAGCTGAAAGAAGATTAAATTCTGAAATTAAAGAACTTGAGAATTATCTGTTAGAATTTACTAAGATAAATATCACAGTCAGGAAGCAAATATGAAGTACACAAATGCAAGACAAGGATTAACTGGTGAGGAAACAAAACCACATCAGGAAATTGAGGGTGTAGAGCAGACCACAAGTTGGTCCTGAGAGCATCCCCTGCAAAACAGGCAATTTTAATTCTGGGAATAGTAACAAGAGCATTTTCTCTAAGGCATGAGAGAGAGATTTTTTTTTTTTTTTTTTACTCAACTCAATGCTGAAGCTCTAGGTCAAGAACATTGTGTCTGCAGAGCACAGTAAGAAAGATGTAGACAAACAGAAAGGACTACAAGGGATACCAACAAGAAGGGTGAGAAGTTAAATAACATGACTTGTGTGGAAAAGCAGAGCAAACAACAAGGGAAGTGATACTAATCTAATCTAAGAGAAGTTGTAAAGAATGGTGCGAAGAAAAGTGATGGTGGACAACTGTGCATTTCCCTCATAATGTGGCAACAAGCAAAAACTTACTTGCATGTGGCAAAGTTTTAGGCAGATAATAAAACTTTCTAGTATGTGTGGAGTTGATCATGTGTGGGTCAGCTCTTTCATGAGACGCTACACAGTTGTCTGAAAAATGTCTTTTAAGAGTGGCCTATGTATATGTGATCACAGTCAGAATAGGGAGCAGATTAAGTCACTTCCTTTAGGTTGCAGGGTGGCACCTGTTGCCTCTGGACATACACAGCTTCTGCAGACTGATTCACTTGCTCAGCTTTAGACTGTAGCCATAGATGCAAGAAAAAGCACTGGATTCTCTCATTGCATGGGAGATACCAACATTTTATGGATTGTTGAAAAGTGCTTATCAAAAGGCATAGAATTAAACTTTCATTTCTTCTTGCCTTAGTTTTCTTGAAAAAGGTGACTAGTACGTAAAGCTTGTTGTACAACTTGTTATGTTTGGCATCTGCTGCCACTGAATGGTACCAGGGAGTCTGGATCTGTTGTTTTTCCTTCTTCGTCCACACTTCACATATTTTTTTCTACTTTATTTATATCTGGAAAAGAAGCCACATAGGATTTTTTAGAAGAGAAGTATCCAACACAAACATGTGTTCCAATTCACGTGAAGTAAGATAGTAATCCTGAAACATAAACCAAAATCACTTAGATCATTCTGTCACAATATAAATCCTGCATACCGTGTTTTCTTAAGAATTCTTTAAAAAAACGACCTTGTCTTTCACATTTGTTCAACCCGATCAGTTATTTTTGTCGGTTTCGTATCTGTCTGTGCTAAAGTTCTGCCTTATCATGGGATCATAGGAGATGGAGTTGGAATGGACCTCAAGAAATTTCTGGTTCATCCCACTGCCACATCCCATCTGTCTCCTATCTGACAAAACACACAGATCCATTTTTAGAACATACACTCTTTTGCTTTGCATTATAATTTTTGGAACAAACTGAAATGGAAATTTCGAGGTAGAGGGAAAAGTACTGCATGCCTAAACAGAATCTGGGACAATATGGAGATCCTCCCTGCCTGTCTTCCAATACGGTGCTCTGTTAACTATCTGTTTTGTTTTCCTTTTCCTTCCTATGCTACTTTGCAGCTTATTTTTTCTAGAATTATTGCTTTCTATCTTCTGTCTTTCCTTTGCCCTTGTTTCCTCTGTTATATGCACAGATGATGGTGCAAAGATGGTGCAAACTGAATGACATGTTTTGCTATAGAAGAGCCATCAGCAGCACAGTGTCTTTTCACCAAAGAAGATGGAAATACTATAAGCACAGAAATGATGCTGGTAATTGTTAACAATAATCTCGAGACTTTCCCAGTCTGTTTTCCTTACTCTGATTGCATTTGTGTTGTGGTCTGGACATGCTACATAAAGACACAATAATTACTCTGTGTTGCATCCAGGTACCATCCCTGGAGGTGTTTAAAAGACATGTAGATGAGGTTCTTAGGGATATGGTTTAGAGACGGACTTGACTGTGTTAGGTTAATGGTTGGACTTGATGATCTTACAGGTCTTTTCTAACCAAAATGATTCTATGATTCTATGATTATCTGTGTGATTGATAACATAACTCATTAGGCTTAGATCTTTATGCTTGATTTATACCCTATTTGCAAGAAAAATAATTAAAATGGTTGAGAATCATGTTTTATTTCTGAATGCGTGGTAGCAAATATTCATTTGCCCTGAAAATAGGAAACAAAAGAAAACCTAGTGCACATACAGTAACTTGCTATGTGACATTTGCTCGTGTAAGTAGAAGATAGTGCTGATCTCTGAACAGATGTCTGAGTGGCACCCATCCATTTTAGTGATGACCCTGGGAAATCCCCCAAAAGTATTGGGACTTATGCAAGGTACCTTTCTTTTCTAGCAGGCAGGAAAAGTGAAGTGCAGTAACAGGGAACTCCAATAGTTACCAGGAAGAAAGCATATAGGTCTAGAAGAAAACAAACTGGAAAGAATTAAAATGATCTGTATTTCCCTGATTTAAAAAAATCACAGGAATTCTCTTTATGTGCAGGGGGTCCCATTATTCCCAAGAGGCAGATCTGTGTGCTGGTTTTGGCTGGGATAGAGTTAATTTCCTTCATAGAAGCTAGCCTGAGGCTCAGTTTTGGATTTGTGCTGGAAACAGTGTTGACAACACAGGGATGTTTTAGTTATTGCCGAGCAGTGCTTGCACAGAGCCAAGGACTTTTCTGCTTCTCACACCATCCCACCAGCAAGTAGGCTGGTGGTGCACAAGAAGCTGGGAGGAGACACAGCTGGGACAGCTGACCCCCAACTGACCAAAGGGATATTCCATACCATATGGCATCATGCTCAGTATATATTTTGGAGGAAGGGGTTGACATTTGAGGTGATGGCATTTCTCTTCCCAAGTAAGGGTTACACATGGTGGAGCTCGGCTTTCCTGGAGATGGCTGAACACCTGCCTGCCCGTGGGAAGTAGTGAATGAATCCCTTGTTTTGTTCTGCTTACACATGTCTTTTGCTTTACCTATTAAACTGCCTTTATCTCAACGCACAAGTTTTCTCGCTTTTACTTTTCCAAGTCTTTTTCCTATCCCGCTGTGGCAATAGTGAATGAGTAGCTGTGTGGAGCTTAATTGCCAGCTGTGGTTACACCGCTACAATCTATTTCAGAGCTGTTAGCCGGCTTTGACTCTAGGAAAGGATTCTTACCAGTTGTACACTGTCTCCACAACGTCCATCCCAAAATGTCTCTTCAAGTATGTGCTAAAATAGAGAGGAAGACTAGCAGAGGAGTCTGAGGCTCAACTGATGAAAGTAATAAGCTAGTTCATCAGAAAGGAGCTAGAAATGTAATTTTTAGTGAGCTTTTCTCTAAGAAGCACTGTCATTTGACATGGAGTGCACTCAGGTCATTTGTATCAGCAGTGCCTATGAATCAGGATTTTATTCATTGATGTTAGAATTAAAGTTCAGTTGGGAGAATGGCTCCATTATCCTTTCATTAGACACCATGGGAAAGCAGATAAACTTGATGTATTTTATGTTATATAAATAGTAACAATCTCCAAGAATTCATTAATTGATGGCCTAAAGACTATGAAGAAAAACATTACATTATAATTCCCAAAGTAACAGCTTAGGTTATGATTGTGGAAAAAATAAATTCAGTGAAGTCCAAAACTAACATCAGATTTTGCTTTCATGAGTTGGTTTTCCCCAGCCACATTCTCACATCAGTTTGGGTTTATTTTTCCAGCTCTTTGAGCATGACATCTCTTTGTGTGTCTTCAAGTGTTACAAAACACAGAAGAGACTCAGGAGGGACTCACAGGCTGTGTTCTGCCACATCTACCTTGTGATATCTGGGAGAGTCCTTTCTTAAACTGGTTGGATCCCAACTCACTAGGGATTTCAGAAGTGCTTGGATGCCTTGACTAGTACTGAAGCTAGTCTTCTTTCATTCTTGTAAGACCATCATAAGGTAAAATAGTCTGCCACTTCTTGTTATTGTTTAACAGCATTCAAGGTGCATGGGAGTAAAGACTGTGAAGACCAGGGGAATACACAACTTTTTTCTTATTTATTTGCCTTTGCTTTATGTGACTTTACCCCTGACTCTCAGTACTCTCGGTAAGCTTTTTTTATCAGAGAGAATCCTTCACTTACTCTTCGATTTGTGAAAGCAATACAGAGCTGAATATTTTTATTTCATTTATGAGAAAAAAAGATTTGGACTGCATTTTGCACTGCGAAATTTTGTGACCTCAGATCAAGAGATAGGTCATGCACATGCAAACCATATTAATGCCCTGTAAAACACAAATATAAAAGAGTACATTAACAAATGGGGACAATATGTTCAGGCAAAATCAAATAATGCAGTGCTTTTCTGGGAGAATAATAGTAGGCACTCTCTGAATATTAATTAGCAGAACTAAAGCAAAACAATTGCAGTATAACTGGAACAAAGGGATATTTGCTGCAGGAGTACTGCAAGGCCTGCCGGATGGATACATGTACTGTGCTTTCTGCTCCTAAGCTGCTACGTGCATTAAGAGTTAGTGACTTCCTGCAAGTAACCTCATTAAGTAAATATATCTATGTTTACTACCTACAGCATGTATATTTCATAAGAATAGATTGCTGAACTGTTCTATCTATGCAACCTGCCCTGTGGATTATAAAAAGACAGCACATACATGGTTGTTTATGGCACCTGGCATGAAAGCAGAACATTTTTCATGTCAGTAGATGGTCACCTGCCAAAAGCTGCTAACATCCCGTTATCTGCTTCTGTGTCAATACTATACTTATCCTGGTTGTCTAATATTAAATGAAGTCAGTCAAGTTTCCAGGGAGTATAGCACTGTCTGTATGCTATGAAAAGACTGAAAGCCTTCATGTCTAATAACGTCAACAAAACACACTAATTATTTAAACAAAAGGACCTGCAGATAACAGGAAAGCTCAGGCACTGGGCAACATCTTAGACATGGAGCTGCAAAACAAGGTTACTACTTTTATAGATCTTCCATCTCACTCTGTATATGTATCTTGTATGTGGTAATGTTTACCACAAAAGAAATGAACCTGTTAAAACTCAAGAACACCATCCAATGCCTGGAATTGCACAGACATATTTAATAAGGGCTGTACATTCCAGTAGTGAGAAACACAGAGTGATACCTTAAGATGTTCCCAAAATTATATCTGAAAAAGACTCAACACTTTTTCTGGCAGACCAAGCTGGTTAAGTGCTAGGATGCACCATGCAAGGACAAGCACTCTTTGCAATGGCAGTGGGAGGAGCCCTGGTGGTCTCCACTCTCACTCTGGGCAAGCATGGGCAAGGTGAGCAAGGCAGGGCCCCTATGGTATCTGGAGACCATTGAGATACTGGATAGTGCTCTGGACATATTTGGCAGTGAGCAGTTGAGCCAGGTCAGTGTAAACACCTGCACTATATCTGAGCTGCTAACTTCTGAAGAGGAATTTCTCCTAATTGGTCTGTATAAAGAAAATCAGTGTTAGGTGAGGAAAAAAATATATATATTGGTCAGAGAGTGGGTAAGAACCTCAGTTTGACCCAGCTGTGTCTTGTCTGTGAAAAAGAAAAGTGAAATAAATTGCAAGGTCATTTCACCCTGCCTGTATCAGACTGTCTTTCATATTCAATAAATGATGTGTGATTACAGTAAGCAGCTAGCTTTGAGGGAGTATATTTTGGCAAGGCCTCTCCCCTCTCTCTTCAGCACTGGTACGATGGCTTCATGCCATGGTATCCTCCTACCTGTCAAAATACTTCAGTCTGGATGCACTGGCTGCTACTGAGTGAGGGGTGAGACTGGAGTGCGTCTCACTGGGGCGAAGTCACTGGGCAGAGGGGTTGCTCCCTGCACACCCTCAAGGGTCATTCTGATATCAAGGAGACTTTCTTCTCCAGACCAGAGAGAGGTGGTTTTAGGAGCTTAACAGGCTATTTTGTCTGTTTGTGGAGAATGCAGGAAAGTGATTGTCTCCATCTATTTGTCCCTTCCTAAAATGATACTGTCAAGATGTAGTAGATTTTTTTATTGTTTTGTTTTGATATTGAGGTTTTTCTCTCTCTCTTTTTTTTTTTTTTTTCTTTTTTGGTCTCACTGTTTCCCCTCAAAAGCTCAACACTTGAATTTGTTGCTTTTATAGGTAGCATAAACCAAAGACAGATTTTGTTTGCTTCCCTTTACTGAAGTTCTCTTGTTAAAAATGACTGATGCTTGTTTATTCTCTCTTTTGTGCTTTGAACAGATATCAAATCCCATGCTTTGAGAAAGGAATATAGAAGGGGATCATGAATTCATCATAATTCATCATGCATGTTGATGTGCATGTGTGTGCCTGCATTTCAAACGGAGAGCACAGATAACTTCATTTGTCTATTTGCAGTGAGCTGTAATTAGACTTCCGGCTAGCTGGGAAGTGACTATTCATTACACTGCACCTCTACAGATCTAGACTGACTTTTTTGAGGCTTTTCAAAAGCACCTTTTACACTTTCTGGCATCCACGGAATGATAATAATAACAAGAATAATATAATCAAATAGCTTCTTAGTATTTTGTAATGCAATAGCATAGATGAGCCCACATCTTCAACTGGGAGCCCACTGGGCTAGATTCTGTACAAACACTGTGTGTTTTGACTCCATCCAAAAGGTATTACAATCTAAGTGAGCAAGACTGAGCCAGAGTGGGCTTTTTTGAGGCTGTCAGCTTCCCACATACCTCTACACCTTCAGAGACTTGCTGTGTAACTCTGACTCAGAACATAAGCAGCATTTCAGACAAAAAGTCTAATTCCTCCTTTACAGTAGGTATCTTTATTGCTCCAGTCCCAATGCAGATGGCTTTGTAAAGACAGATTTGTTTGTCACTAGTGGAGTGCCCCAGCATAAACACCACCTGGCAGTACAGAGCTAGTGGAGAAAGTGTGGTGTCACTCCTTGGCTGGCTTGTGGCACACGATGGCCACTCTTTGTACCCACAACCTTTGGCTACTTTCTTCGTCCCTATGGCCTACTAAGAGCTAATTCAACTTAAAAAACGCACAGGGGGAGAGTACTGTTAGGTACGTGGTACAAAATGTGAAAGTGTAGAGGCCACCTTGATGAGATCACCAGCTCTTTTGAACCAGAGGGTGTGTTCTTCAGCCATAGTAAAGGATTTTGACCGGCTGTCTAGACCTTGTAATAACATAGCTTACCTTCCAAGCCTGTGCTGTATATAACAGATGCAAATATGTATTCCTTTGTCTGCAAACATCTTGGAGCAGGAATTCGTCTCAGGCAAATAAAGTCCTTAGCAACCTTAATTGAAAGGGTATTATTTTCCCCTGTAACAATAACAAATTCTTACCTGTTAGGCTGAAATATGCTCTTCTCTTATGAACAATCAGTTTTTCTTGGTAATTTGAACAAAATCAGTGTATGCACTTTTAAGAAGAATAAAATAAAATTGTGTCTCTGCTGCTGCTGTTGAGAAAACAAGTGAGTGTTCTTTCTTATCAGCTCTAACACTGAAGCCTAAGAAGTCAGAAAATGTACATCTGGCACAGGAATATCTTTAAAATTCCAGTAGTCTCTTTCAATGCTCAGATAAAATTCTATTTTGATCAGTATAGCTATCATATTTAAATAGTTCTGGTTTAGGGACTCTTATTAAATTCTGATTTCCTAATGGTGCCTGTTTGTATAGATACATTGAATGAGTTTTGAATAATACTAAAAATCAATACAAGTAAGTTTTGGTTCTCAGTGTGTAAGAATTTGTGACTTTCTGTGAATGACTAAAGGGATGTAGAGAACCAACCAGGCTTCCTAACAGAAGAGTGCTGGAGAGTGCAGCTACAGTACCTTAAACAAAGCTTCAGGTTTAATAAAGTCTGCTCCTCATCACAGCTGACCCTTTAACATTTCTTTAGCCAGGAATTATGTATACTGCAACACTAGACCCTTTCCACCATTCAGAGGTTTTCTGATGTCACAAAGACCTTCAGAAAAATACTTTTTAAATGTTTCTGTTTCTGTTACAATGTTTCTGTCTACCAGGCTTACTGTTCCATTTCATTAGCCTTTTCCATTTGTTTGAACTACCTATTGTTTCTTGTGTTAAACTATAAATGTCTAAGGGAAGTGGATGTCTTTCTGTACTGTATGTACACTCAGTGCCAAAAGAGCTGTGACTTGTTATCTACGAGTGGGCACCTGAAGTACTGTAAAATACCTTTTTGGAAGATTTTCTTTTCCTCAGATAGAAGATACCTGGTTGTTATAGAATCTGCTATCAGAGGGACCGCTGTGCTATGTGATGGTAATTCCATCCTGAATAATAGTAAAAGGATAATAAAAACTGATCTGCTGCGAACTTTAGGATTTGAAAAAATTATCTTAGAACCCAGCAAGAAAACCTTTATATATGCTGTGATTTCTGCTGGAGGAGAAGAATTTACCATGCTGTGCTTGCACTTCTGTTGTTTAGTACAGTGATGAAACCCTCTGACAAAGGGTAAGGTATCTGCCTGCAGAGAGACCCCTTACTAATAGGCTCTTAGGGAGGCTGGATATTGTAGAGCAATCTTGAAATACCCTCTTGAAACTCTTTGAAAATTTTGGCTATACGGGAGAAGAATGTGGGATGTACAAAGATGGCATAGAGACAGGACAGTCAGCAGGAAAGAGCATGCTGAGGAGCAAGTGACACATCCAAAGTTGCTTGCTGTGTCCCCTGGGAGCTAAAAAATAAAATGTGCTTTTGAAGTCTAGAGGGGGAGTTCCCCAGTCCTCTTCTGTCAGTGAGCTGGGATCTGAGAGCAGCTGTAGCAGCAGCAGAGAAACGTGGTGAGATCCTGCCAGGAAGGGCCAGAATCTACACGGGGCCAAGAGCCAGAGAGCTGCAAGACAGAGAACCTACAGCTGTTATTAAGGAGCGCTGCTTGGTGATGCACTGTATATGCATGCCTCCAAGATGACTACAGGAACAGTGACCCTAAGAGAATCAGCTGTTTTGTGGAGTTCCCCCAAAATCCATTTATGATTCAAAAACTATGAAACTCACTCAAGTAGGAAATTGTTGAGTTCAGCATTTAAGATGCCACAAATGGAGCAAATGATTTCTTGGAATATTACTGGATGTAAACAAGCTTTATCCCACTGATTAATTCTTTTTGAAGAAGAACGGTAATTAGGCCTAAACATTATTAATAGATGTTAGAGATAAGAGGAATTCATATATCTCAATTTCCTTTATAAAGTCAAGTAGCAAAATCTAGAGTTGTTCAAAGTTCACTATCTATAAATTTTTTCCACTGATCCTAATGGGAATGGGTTCCTCATTCTTAATTTTGTCATTGCTAATGACTTGCTCTGTAGTTAGACTTCACATGTCACATAAGATAATTTTACTCCATGCCATCACCACAGTAGAGGTACCATTCATTTGTGTCCCTCAGGGACAGCACTAGCTGTGCAGCTGCAGCATAAGCTTGAGCTCAGTACCATGATATATGCTAATCTGATAAAGCACTATATTTGACAGTGGTTTAGACTGGCATCCTTGGACTGGAGCAGGGTCTAAACTCTAAGACAGCAAGATATCGTTCAAGGAGAGCTCAGGGAGCCCTTTTTACCACTGCTGAGCTGTCAGCTACCTGTGTGAGGGGTCTGCCAGCCCCAACCTCTTCCCACTCTCAGTCAGAACAGCAGGGTTGGTTTCACAAACAGAGCTCTGATTTTAACCTCTTCTTGCACACTGTTATTGCAGCTTAACTACAGCTTACACACATACAGTATATGTCAGAAATAAGGCCTGCAAGTATATTTGTACCAGATCCTGCTGACTGCTCATAGGGCCATATCCTTAGCAGATAAGGTAACCACCAGTCTTTAAATAAACCCTCTTATGCCATGGAGTTGGTAGTACTGTTTAGACATTTCAGTGAATGTGCCCTACTTATTCCTATTTTGCTTCAGCAGTCCTAGAGAAACCTTTTTACATTCAGGGAGGAATATTAAATAGCCTTTAGCAAATACAAAATTGAATCATTTTACTCCATAGTTAATTAAAGCTTTTTCGTTTGTTCAGTGTGTTCTATTTGGTATCAAATTATCCTGTTCTTATCAATGTAAGAATGAGTTCTGGAGAAGGCATATATACCATGAAGTACTTTGGGACAGGACACAAAATATGACACGAATGTGAATAACAGGTTTATCATCTGTTCATTTGTTTTCATAGATGATTTAATTTTTCCTATTCCCAGGAGATTTTGGAAGGGATGGTAGAATGTTCCTTAAATCTTGATCATCCTTTCCATAAATAGCCATAAAAAAGTATGAAAAAGCAGTGCTGAAACCACAGGAGCTGGCTTTGGTTTCTGAGTGCAGCTCGTGCACACTCTGAGAGCTTAAATTTTTGTATGGCTCCTAGACAAGCCTATGCTGAAAGACAAGGTTTAGATTGCTTTAGATCTAAACATGTAGCATTTTACTGGGCATTTTATATTTGATTTTGGATGATTTAGTACCTTCAGAAGATCTTTGAAATAGCAACTGATCTGAAAGAAAAAGAGAAGATTTTTAAGACCAGATGTTAAAATTTTGAAAGTATTAAGCATGCATAAATTCATACCTGTAAAATGAATCTAGGTATTTAAATTGTTCTAGTTGCAAAATAAATCAAGTATTCATGTAAGCTAAACACCAGAAGAACTGTCTATCCCATATTTCATAACTTCAAAAATTCTGAAGTTCTTCCTACCCCTAACTTTCATAGCCTCCATTTTTTTTTACCTGATTTAGATCGTAATCTCTTTTTTCAACATGACTTTATCCTCTTCAGGTTTATCTACACAACGATGTGAAGGTATGACTGTAACACGTCATAGCATATCCACACCAACTTCATAGAGCGAGCACTAATAACAATAACGGTCATTGCAGCAGCACAGTCTTAGTGTGTGCTATCAGAAAAGAAACTCTCCAGAGACCCTTAATTAAATTAGAAGTGGTATACTAGGATGTGGTACAACTGCACTTTCCTAGACAGACTTATCTTTACTTTCTCATCAAAATCACCAAGAAGGTTAGGAGGACAAATCTTCATTGACTGCCAGTAAAATTTGCTATACTAACTCATTGAGGCACTTCATAAGTCTTCTTCTAACTTATCTGCACAGGTTATACATACAACAAATATTGTTCTGTCCATCTATCAGTCAATCAACAAATGGGGTTGTTTGAGCTAATGATATACTAACAGTTCTCTCCGGAAGAATAAAGCACGCTTCAGCTTTGTAAAAAATAATAGTTTTTCTCCTGCTCTGAATTTGATAACTAGATAAAATGTATTACATGATACCATGCTCTAAGAAAAGACCATTAACTATCTGCTTATTATTATGGATGGTTGTTTTCAAGAATTATCTGCAATCATCTTTCTTGCTACATTTCATTCTGCTGTTAGGGGAGCCAGCAAGTGTGTGACATTCTGGTAGTGGCTCAGCAGTTAGTCTGGATATTTGGTCTTACACATTATAGTCCATAGCCATTATTTTTTAATTTATGGAGAGTTTGGATTTGTATGTACATATGCTGTAATAACTTCTCTAAGTTAGCCTGGTATATCTTCTTTTACATACATACTCTTTATGGCCCTGAGTTCTGTTCTGCACTGGTTCATGCTATAATAATAATTTGTTAATTTCCCTTCCTTCTGAAGACTTACAGCAGCTCTCAAATCCTGACATGAGAACATATATTTAAAAACCACTCAGTAATTGCTGATTTAAGGTCCAGACACGCTGAGTAGCGTTTCTGTAGGTATCCTCTATTGCAAAGGAACTGTAATGTAGAAACTCTTCAAATGACAAAAGTAGTATTTTGATTCTTAAAAAATTTATCTAAGTATAACGCATAGGCTGTGGACATGCAGAATAATCCATAGAGGAACTAATGAGTAACATTTTAGACTATACACCTAGACAAAACAGGATTTCACATTCTATTTCAGAGCTGATTTAAGAGCTGATGGTTTTGTCTAGAATATGCAGAAAAATCAATCTGAAGTAACTTTTAAAATGGATTGGATAAACCACATTAAATTTCTGTGTAGCCGACTCTCATTTAGAATGTATTAATTTACTTTGTAAGTAAATGTAGTTAAATCGAATTAGGCCCACTTTAATTTTGAATGAGAATGTGCACATGATGCAGTTGAAGTAATTACAACTTTAAATTCACACCTTTAGTTAATTTGAATTAGTTTTCTCGAGTTCTCCCACACATGTAAACTCACTGAAGTCAATTAACATTTCTTTAGATGTGCATTATTATGTATCCAGATAAAACAGAGCAAGCAAGGCAGCCTAAAGGAGCATGTCCTGACAGCCAATAATGCTGCAGATGCAGGGTGAAGGTAGAGTTTCCTATCTAGTAAAAGGTATGGTGAAAGCAACTGTCTCTGGTGAGTGGTATCATCTAGTACCTGAACACCGAAAACATTTAAAACCACCTTCTGTCAACATTTCATTATATCTGTGATAGCCAAATTTTTGATAGGGAAATAATGTTATCAAAATTGACTGCAGTGGGTTGCTACCACTTGGCAAGCAACATCACCTATGACAACAGAGATGCATTTAATGAACTGTGGGTGTTGATTACACACGCCAAGTTCCCTGCTCTCCCTGCAAACTGCAAGTCTTAATGACCTGTTTTCTGCATACCTGATGCCCACCCCCTGCTGGGTGTGCTTGGACTATGTACAGCTTGCCACTTCTTCGAGGAGCTGCAAATGGAAGAGACTGAAAGAGCATTTATTTGAGCTATTGAAAAAACAGTGGGGGATGTGAAGGAAGAAGACAGGGATAATACAACCTCTAATAAGGTCATCTTTACTCTTACAGTGCAAATTAAAACTTACATTACAATAATCAATGTGCCAGGTAAACTGCGGGATTACTGCCCACAATCTCTGTTCAAAGGTAACAAAGTGCAAAGGCTGCGTGACTGAGAAATGCCAAGCTGTGAACGTGAGGCGAATCACTTGGTAACAGCTGTGTATGGATGAGTGGACTGCACTGAGAAGTGAGAAAAAGAGGACGTCTGGCATTCATAACTTGTTTGATTGAAACTTGCTTTTGTGCAGGTGAAGTGAAAATACTGCAAGACCGTAAATCTCAGAATTTAAAAATCAGCACAGGATGGCTTGCAGTGAGTTTAAGGATCTGTGGTATTTCAATAAAAGTTAAAGTTATCTAAACTAATATTTTGAGCAGAGATAATGTGCTTCTTTTCTGCATCATCTTATTTTTAAATGTGGTCATTTTAAAAAGTATTGAAATAAACTATTTGTCTTTTCCAACAGATACATCAGATTTATAATGAAAACAATTTTTTTAAGCTGTATTAATTTCTGTCTTAATCTTACGTAAAATGAAAGACAAATCCTGAACTTTCACATTTTTAACACATATAAGCCACCTGATAATTTCAACTTAACATGAAACTGTACACCTGGAGTTAAATGAAGATTTGTAGCAGGTTCACATATAAATAAAGGATAACATTCCATATCTACACTTAGACGTTTAAATATGTAACATCCTCCTTTCAGAAGAGCAATATTATTATATTTGTTTAAAAAAAATCAAACTGGTATTCATGGGCCTATGGATGACTTGTAAGTACATCAGGCTTGTTCATACAGAGAAATTATTAGTGAGACCCAGAAAAAGAAAGAAAATACAGTTGATAGAAAATAGAGTGTATACGTATAATGTAATGCATGACCAATTACATTTTTGGATTTATTGTCACAATTTTCGGTTTCCACTAAGGCATCATTTTAGTTATGCTCGGATTCTAACAAACTTCGACTCAATAACAAATTTCACTCATTAGCATGAAACAAGTTCAGGGTATGGACTGCAGGAAGCTTGCTGCTGTTGAATGTTGCAAGTCCTATTTTATAGTCCTAAATTTTAAAAAATCCTAATGAATCATCAGGAGTTTTGTGTATATGCGACAATAAGCAGTGGGCAACACTGAGTCTATGGCATCCTTTCACAGGTGTGCCTCCTGCTGTCTTCCATGACAGCTGGCCAGCAGAATCGGTCCTCCTGATTTTCAGTTCAGCTGTGGGAATGAAATACATTGTCACAGAGATTTCCCCTGAATTGACTAAATGTTGTTTATCCCAGGTTCTTCTTGCAAGCAGTTTATCAAAAGAAAATGCTCAGCAATCTTTTAATTCAGAAGCTGACTCTCAAGGTAGAGGAACCTCTCTGTGCTCCAGGGCAAATCATAATGAAAATTCCAGGTTTAACAACATTATTTTAATGGCAAAATACTTATTTTATCCTTCTCAATTGCATTTAAGCAACGGGCTTTCTATTATGATTATTTATGGTTATCATTTTGGCTGCTCTGAGCAGCAGTGTCTCGGCTTAGTTGTCTTCTCTGCTCAGGATGAAACATGAAGTTCGAAAGAATGTTCATTACCTTCACGGCATGTGTTGACTGCACCAATTCTTCATCTGCCAAACTGCATATGCTGGCTTCTGTCTCATCTGGAGACCTCTGGAACTATAAGTAATTGATCAAATTAATTCTAATATAATCCCACACAGACCCTGCTACCACTGCAGCTTGTTAACCTCATATGCAAACAGTTTATTTAAACTATCTGGATGACATCATGAAAACTACCTTCAATATATCAAAAAAGTATGAAATGAAAGCCTGTTTCAACGTTTTTCCCAAGATATGACTTCATTTTTGCTGCTTTTTTTTCCCCTAAAAAACAGAATTTGGAACCTGAATACTTACTGAATTAATTTGAATTCAGTTACCTATACCTCCCAAATTACTGGAATTTTTCTCACTCTTTAAAAAAGAAAACCCACCTCAACTTTCAAATCATCAAGTTCACCACAGTAGCTTTGTATGTAGTAACACATAGCAATTGAAGGATCCTAGTAGCAATTTTCTGAACCGTGTGCTCCCTTTTCTCTCATGATGATGATTCTCATTCCTACTTTTTGTGGACCTTTACATATAAATCAACTCACTGACAGATTTCTATCATTCCTTATGGACTCTGATCCACCCATAGCTTGCTTATAGGAGCTACAGTTTTTGGTTGTGCAAACTATTAGAGCAGTTTTAATAAACTCCTTTGCAGTTGTTCCCACCACCCTGTGTACTTCCTGCTTTCATTCCAGCTGCTGGTGATAGGACACTATTGACATGACTAATAAATGGTGCCCTGTGCAATGACCTGGCGTCATGTGTAAAAGACAAAATGTCTATGATTGCACTGTCACAGCGGAATATATCACTTCGTATGAAAGTAACTATTCATAAACCATCAGAAGTGTCTATGATTGCACTGTCACAGCAGAATATATCACTTAGTATGAAAGTAACTATTCATAAACCATCAGAAATGCCAAGGGTACCTAAAACAGCAGAAAGTGATTCTCATAACAAAATAAGAGTGAGGACATAAGTCTGCACATGACTGGTTGTGATTTATAGGTACAGAATGTTCCCCACTGCTTCGGGATCCCAGCTGTAACTAGATACAACATGGTGAATTAAAGATAGCACAGCGGTCTCAATTTCAAGATTTCCTATAATTTATCACTTTAACCCAAGCACTTAGCCATGATGATGTCATATATATATATATATAATTTGCATAATATTGCAAAAAACTGAAAAGCAAGATTAAAATATTATGACGATATTACCACAATCATAAAAAAATAAAATAGTATCTCATTTGCCCTCATCACTAGTGCTTAGCTGAGTAGTAGCTAGGAGCTGTTAGACCTTCTGGTACTGACTAACTCAGGAAAAATATTTAATACTTCCTAAACATGGTTTCAGAATGGGAAGCATGGAAGCCTGTCATGAGAGCACTCCTAAAAGGACAATACATTGTCATCATGTCTTGTGATTAATGTACTACTTACTAAGAAAAAGTGTCCTTTTCAAGTAAATCGGACTGATTCTCGTAGGCTTTCATGACAACATCATAAATTTTCTTTGCTTTAGGCTAGTCAACAGTTTTCCCAGAACACCACAGTCATAGTAGAAAGCCTATAACACTCATTAAAGTTGATTTCTTCTAGAGTTGCTCTATGCTATACACTATAATCTGTATTTTATTTAGGGCTAATTAGCAACATTTCAGTAAAAGCTTTTTCTGAAAGCAGATACTGAGATGTGAACTTTTTAGAAAGATGTCATTTTTTCAGACCTAGGAAAATTTTACAGTCAAAATGAGAGACATAACTCTGAAATTATGCTGTTCTTCTGGGACATAAGAGCCCTAAGTCCAAGTCTACACTCTACATCATTTCTCTTGCAGCAACTTAGGAGACCAGCTCCACCACTTTGACAACAAAGGAAGATAATATCATCCTCATTGAAAAAATACAGTGTTCAAAAAAATTAAAAACTGGCTTGTTTCTGAAGGTATTAATGCAATAACTGCAAAGAGAACACAAATATCTGACAAATGATACACACAGTGCTCTAGCCAATTTCTGAGGATATCAGGATGTGAAATGCTATTTATGGTGGGGTTTTTTAGCTTATATTAAGCAAATAAGAACAGTGGAGAGATATGGCTACATTTCCTGTATCAAAATTCCCAGATCAGGTTTGTGTGCTGAAGTTTTACTCTATTCTTTTTTCCTGGTTATATTATCTTACATAGTAAAAAAATACTGCATTTTCTCACAGACCTTCCTCTAGACTGCTATGCAAGGGACAAATTCCCTGAGTCAATATCTTAAAACCAAAACATTTATTCTCGGGCACAGTAGGTTGCCTTCTCTTAAGCCATCAGTAATGACCAGCAATTATCATCCATTACTGAAAGAGGGAAGTGTAATAAACTCTTCTCATAAACAATGGCAGTTAGAAAAAGATATGCCTCAAGCCACAAGCCCAAGGAACTTGTGGCAAAATTGTGTGTAGGAGCCACAGCTTCCACCTCAATGGTCCAAACCAGGGTTCCTGCAACAGCAAGGGTAAACGAGTCTGACGTAGAAAGTGTGGAGCACGCCATAATTAACCAGCCTGTAGGAGAAGCAAACCCAAGTATTTTCAGTCTTACAAGGTCAACAGGTCACTCTATCTATTTTTCAGCTAAGCACATGCACAGGCTGGCAAAGTCCCCTGTTCGCGCAATCTTTCTTGATTTCTTTCCACACAGCCCGTAATTCTATATTAGTCAATTGTAAAAAATTTGTGGTAGGAACAGGCACTTTCTGTTTATAGCTAGTGATGCTTTAATGCTGTGTGTGTGTATAAATTCCTCTCACTTTTATAATTTTTAAAGGAAAATTAATCCCAACAGAATTTATTACTGCAATAAAAATTAGTGGAAAGTTGTGTTCATGTGCATAATAGTTTCTTCATGGATTAACCAAGAGAAATGTTAACAAGAACTGCAAGAAACAAATAAATAAAATTATATTTTAATTTTTTCTTTAGAAAACAGGAGCAATATAGACTATTTCTGAAAGCGTCACTGGTTTATGCATCATTGCAGTTAATAACTTATTCTAGGTATTAAGTCTGTCACATTCCTTTGCCTTAGAATAGAATTGAAGAATTTACAGCTGGAGACCCAAATCTGACCTAGCAATTTGAAAGCATAACACAGATATGAATTCAATTATTCTCTGTCCAAACACTGACACACATATCTTGTATCAGAGAGACATCTGAACAACTAATATTTAATATCAGGCTGAAATTATTACAAAGATGAGAACATGAGGATTATTCAACACTCATTTGAG
This sequence comes from Caloenas nicobarica, assembly GCF_036013445.1. Taxonomy (NCBI): domain Eukaryota; kingdom Metazoa; phylum Chordata; class Aves; order Columbiformes; family Columbidae; genus Caloenas; species Caloenas nicobarica. Next base: position 33,258,802 of record NC_088284.1, read on the forward strand.
GAAGAGAATTCACTCCTGAAAAGAGACCATCAACCAGCTTTAGTTGGTAATGTTAAAAGTCTCTCCAAAGAACAATAAATTTGGTCTGCTCTTATTTCTCATGTTCCACACCCTCACATTTTCAAAACCACCTGTTTTTTCAACTTTTAAAAAAACCCAATGCCTTCATCTTTGCAGATACCTTTGTGACAACAGCAATATTAACAACCTGTTACTAAGACCGAAAGTATTACTCCCAGTTTTGGGAAGGTTTTTGTTTTGTTTTGTTTTTAATGTAGCAGATAGAATTGTGCAATTAGAAAAGGTGAAAGCACAACCGTGGAAATCTCCTTTTGCACTTTTATTTTTTTCCCCAAAAGAATTACAAAACATCTTTTATTCTGCTAGCCTTTCCTGAATTTTGCCAGCTGCAAGAATGACTTGTAAAACCCCAAGAGCCAATGGCTTCTCTTGAAGATGTTAAAACATCAGACAAGGGATGGAAGAATTTCTTGCATCACAATACCAAGAATAAATGAAATTAGATGTGTGTGATGTGGCAGCAAGACAGGGAAATAACCTATCAAACATATTTTTGGTCATCAGGAACCCTGTGCTCAAGCAAGCAAGAAGACAAGGAACCAGAGGAGTGCGATGGAGGAGTACATCTGTCAGACAGGAAGCCGGGTAAAGGCTTTTGAAGTTATGACCTCACTTTGTTACCTTTTTCTCAGGTAAGATTTTCCATTCAAGAAGGTGGAAACACTCTTGTAATAATAAACACAGGGTCAGGTCCTCACCTCCTTCTCAAACAGTGGTGGAAGGTAGGGTCTTGGCGGTAGCAGGGAGCATCTCCTCCCACTGCATACTTGCTGGGTAGGTCCCAAGCTATTATCTCGTCCCCCAGGCCATCCACGCCATCCATCAGCCCTTATCTCCCCATGGGCCCAGCACCGCCTCACGCCCCAGACGGTGCTGCCGTGCGGGGAAGCCAGGGCTCCGGGTTGGCAGCACCGGCGGGGCTGTGGGGGAAGGCAGATTGGGGGCTGCTCCTCCTGGCACTCTCCTCATGGCTTGAACTGGCTGAAATGCCAGTGCCCAGGTATGGGACAAGCCCCCTGTGAAGGGACAGACGCTGAAGACTTTGACATGTTTCAATCACATTTAGTTTCCATTTCTTTGAAGCTCAGATGGGCATATCTAATCTCTTAGGATGTCTGCACATTTTCCCCGAGCAGCCAGATGCTTGCAGACTAGCACAGGATCGTGTGTCAGAGCAGGGATGTTAAAAGCATTAAGTGTGCCAGCCTTCTCAGTGTCTTCACAGGCTGATATTAGAGTATCTCTTCATAAGAGCTTTGTTGCTGCACTGGGGTTGGAGTGGTTTGCTCTTCAGACATTCAGATCATACCACTCATCAGAGACACAGAGTGAAAAATTCTTGATATTGCAAAAACATGGAGAAAAACCTGGGAAGAAGATGCATCTGTCATATTTCAGACTCAAATCCGCAACCCTCTGCCCAAGTCAATAGCGTGGTTTAAATCCTTAGAAGGGCAGCTCTTAGATTACATGAATCCAGGAAGAAGATTTGGTGACTAAATAGCCAGTTTGATTCCCAGGAGGGGAAAAAGGAGAGGGAAGGACAGGGAAAGCAACAGACAGGGTTAATCACAGTGCAGTGAACAGTCGAAAAGGGTGCTTTCACTCCCCATGGCTGGGAGCAAGACATTTTAGCTGCCAGGTATGACCATAAGGGAAGAAGCTGAGTGTCAGATCTCAAATATGTGTACACAGAATATGAATCACTTGGTTTCCAATATGTTAGCATTTACCCAAGTGGAGTGCAAACAAGTCAGGTAGCACTTTACACTTCCTGAGTTCTGTTCAAAGATGGGTGAAATACATACAGAGCAATGAGGGATTAGGTACTTAAGAGAGTACACCATTATTCATGATGGCTAAATTATATTTGACTTTCATTTTCAGTGCAAAAGCTCATTCTTCTGATAATTTCTTAGACTCCCTGATGGGATTCCTGATATAGTCAGTAAGGCAAACTGAAACCATTTGAGCCAGAGCTTCCCAGAGCACAGCTTCTGAAGAAAACATTTTTAAGGTCAAGAAATGCTACCAGCTTGGACATACCCAGAGAATTAAATCACAGCAACGAGATTTTCCCAGAGGATCTCAGTAGCTTAATATTTGCCATTAGTAGTTTGTTATGCTCATTACCTGTTTGCTGAAGGAACCGCTAAGTTTTGCTGGGAAATGCCAACGCAGTAAGGGGGAGTTTGAGAGGTCCCTGGCTGTGTCGGAGCTTCTTGCCTCTTTACTCCACAGGCAAGAACAGTATCTCTTGCATTTTGCAGGGTGGTGGGTTTGGATGCTGCTGGCTTGCTGTGTAATTCATTTGCCACTAACACAGGACGTACATGCCTACCCTACTGCCAGCAGCCTCCTGGATGGGTTATGGTACCCTCTCACTGGCCAGGTTACACTGGGTGTGTGCCACTGCTGTGCCAAACTGGCCCAGCTTACAGTCTCCTCTGCGTAACACAGCTACTCACTGGCCAATGCTGACATGTGTGCAGAAAATTGGCCAGTGTCAACGCCAGGGACCAGAAGTAAGATTTTGTGGGTCCTCATCCTAAGTCTGAATTTCTTGGTTTACCAGGACTGGATTTTCACTTGTTATTATATACTCTCTGCTGTGAGCACAGCAAAAAAATCCTCTGATGTAAAACATTAATTGTAAAACACTAAAAATGAATAAAATAACAACTTACCTTGTCATGAAACTGAATCTGATTATTGTTTACAGTATCTGACATACCATTAGAAATCAGGAATATTTGCTTCTTTTGCTTTGAAAATCTCCATGTTTTCCCAAAAGGATGCACAGTTTTCAGTTAATTTTCTTAAATCCTTGTTAAGAATATTGCTTTAAAAATATGGAATTTCTTTCTCCTTGTTGCATTTAATGACCCACTTGTCCAATAATGACAGAAAACTTGAATCAGCAAATCAGTGCTCCAAGCTATAAATTTTCAGTTTAAGAAATAGTTTAACTTCTGAGTGTTATTACATGGATTTCATTTATTTAAAAAAATAAACAGAAAAAGCTCACTATGAGTTAAGTGAAAAGGGCAGCTTTTATTTATTCAGTTAGTTTTTAGTGAGAGAAAATATGATGATTCTCTCAGAGGAGAATATTATGCAGTAATACTGAGTAGTTTACGTGACACAATGCTGAAAAAGACAGACATTGAGAATAGTAAAAATCACTATGGAGTAAAATTTGTGAGAAGTTATTTTTCTGAGAAGACAGAAAATATATGCTGGCAGCATAATACTTGTAATTTGCAAAATATAATTGTTTGACCCAAATTGGTTTCTGTATGCTACACAGGCAAAGAAATATTTTATGTAGACAATATCTGGTTCAGTGCGGGACAATTTAATGCAAACAAGAAGGCAAAGGTAAAGAGCACCTGTAGACTTTTGGCACTTGGAAGGCTGCAGAGATTGGTATGATGTGGGACGGAGCTGGTCTAAGATGGAAGTACAGCCAGACACAGAATATCTGTTGTGAGAAGATAATGCTTGTGTGGTGCAATAGCTGCATTACAGCCATTTTTTGCAACTTGCACACTGAAGAAATCTTGGTGAAATTTCTTGGCCAAAAAAAGGACAACGTTGCTACTCTCTTCCTTTCACTGACAAAATCTTTATGAAAACCTGTTGCACCAGCTCCGGAAAGGAACATGTGGACAGCCTGCATCTTAATGGAAGCAATGTGTTTCCCTAAGCTGGCAGTGCTAGTGAGAGCTAATAACAATAAATTCACTTACGAAAACATTTAAGAGCAAGAGACAGAAAGAAGAGGGAGCACCACTGCCAGTCTGCTATGATAAAGCCCAAGATGTGAGAACTCTGTTTAATATTTTTGATTTACTTCCAGAGAGAAACTGATTTAGACGATGAATATTTCCAAAGTACATTAAGAGAAGGCTGATAACAGTGCAATACACCTTTATTTATGAGTTTCTTGATAACATACTACTAAAAAATAAAAGTAGAATTAACTCCATTGTGTGTAGTTTAGCTTGAACTGTGTCTGTATACTGGGATTTTTTTGCCTTTACTGTTTGGGCTGGTGGGGTGAATTATTCTCTGCTGCAGGTTGTTTTCTGCATTTGGGAACAACAAGGATTCTAAAATGGATCTCTCTGAGTCTCGCTTTTCTTTGCAAATATGTATTAAAAGTGTTGCTGTTGTTGCGCATATGCGGAGTCTGTGGTCGGACACTGCTATTTCCATGTGGTGACACAGATACAGAAAAGGTTTGTGGGGTGATGAGCCAGCTCCATATATGCCCTTCAGTCCATAAATAGAATGGAGATATGTGTTGTAGGAGAAAACACTGAAAGACAGCCAGATGGCAAAGAGGTCTCAGTTCAGACTCTTCCAGCATTTAGGATAATGGACTAAGAATGAGGATATAAGGTGTCAGAGGGCATGTTATCTTCTCTGTCATCTTCTGTCAATGCTGTGTGCTGAAGACAGCAGTGCTCAACAAAATGTATGGTCTGCTTATGCATCTGTTATTAAGCAATGGTTTTTTACCTAACGCTATATACATGATTTACCAAAAAAGAGCAGGGAATGACTAGGTACAATAAAGTCTTGAGCATCAGTTTGCCTTGTGACCATTGCAACCTGACCCGACCCTTAAAAGAAGCCTGTGCAAAAGTTAACCTCATTACAGGTATTAACGGTTTGCAGCATCAGATCTCAGTTATAACACAGGCCAGAAGGATATTATGCCAGAAGCAGGCAGAAAGCAAAAAATAGTAAAAGAGAGGCTTTGGAAAATTCCAGTCTGTTTATTTTATTTTATTTTATTTTATTTTATTTTATTTTATTTTATTTTATTTTATTTTATTTTATTTTATTTTATTTTATTTTATTTTATTTTATTTTATTTTATTTCATTTTATTTCATTTTATTCTATTTTATTCTATTTTATTCTATTTTATTCTATTTATTTTCAAGATCAAATAAACCAGCTATTTTTTATTTGGGTTTTGGGAACATTGGCGGCTATGCATGGTTTTTCTTCGCTCATTGGATAAGTCTCTTCTTGGAAGTATTATGGAACAATAAATATGTAAATTAATGAAACTAATATTATTGTAAAAGCTACACCAAAAAAATCTAAAGCTAGTCATTGAGTCACTGTACTTGGTTATCTGAACTACCTAGACAGAATTAGGAAAAAGAAAATGCTTCTACTCAGATGCTCAAGAGAGTCTTCGCTGTCAGAAGCATGAATAGTTTGTTATTCAGAGACTTTTTGCTAGCAGTTCTTCAAAAATAAAAACCGAGTCTGCCCAATCACTACACTACAAATCTGAGGCTTGCTCTTGGGGTGAAAGACACAATCTCCCTGCATAGATTTTTCTGTGTTCATAGTAGGTTTACAGGAAAGGTCTGACAAGTGCCCACCTCACGTCCACAAGCAACCAGCACTGCAGTGTGGGAACTGCCATGCTGTGGGAACCGCTGGTAGCAACCCATTGCCTGCTCTGGGCAGCTACTCAGTGCCTGCACTTCTGAGCTCCTACTCCTCAGAAAAAGAGAAGAGGAGGGGGGAACAACTCTTTGTTATCCCTGGGAAATGCAGGATAACAAAGATAGCCAATGGCCCAGGGTTTAATGCTGTGACATTAAGGAGCACTGGCCTCTGACCAGTGACAAGCATTGCAACAATGGAGGCAAAACTACTGTGCTGGCATTGGCAGGCAGCAGCTGACCTGCACCTCAAGGATTCCTTGAGGTGAAAAATTGGTTGAGCTAGGACCTGAGCAGTGCCAGGCAGGGGCCCCTGACCACCAGGGACAAGGCTGGGTTGTAGGATCACATAGAATCACAGAATCACAGAATGTTAGGGATTGGAAGGGACCTCGAAAGAGCACCTAGTCCAATCCCCCTGCTGGAGCAGGAACACCTAGATGAGGTTACACAGGAAGGCGTCCAGGTGGGCTTTGAATGTCTCCAGAAAAGGAGACTCCACAACCCCCCTGGGCAGCCTGTTCCAGTGTTCTGTGTAAGGAGATAATTCTGATCTAAGGCTAGCTTTCCTACTAGGACAAATGACAGTATGAGATCCTCTGGGAAAAGATCATGGATGAAAAGGGAAGATGCTGAAAAATGATATCTTGTCCTAGAGGAAAGGATGACCTGGTGAGGCAGTCAACTGCACAGATGCTTTCTTGAGAAGTCGTCTTTTTTGGCAGATGGACTCGTCTTGGGCCCCAAGGCATTATCTTCTGGGAACAGATGCTGCCATGGCTGATGGGAACTTTAAATTAATGGGAAGCAGATACGTATCCTCCAAATCTAAAAAATGTAGGTATGGAAGAGCAAAACAGCAGATGAAAAGAGAGCAGAGAAAGAAGGTTAATAAGAAAGATTAAGACTAATATGGATAACAGCAGAAGTCTTGCAGATAAAAGCATTAACAAAAAGGCTAGTTGTAATTCGTCAAAGAATTTGAGTGTGGCCACAGAAAGATAACTGGGATGTTTTTATACTGCTGCAAGAAGCTCAGGCAGCCTGCTGCAAGAACAACCATTAACAGTGCAAGAGATGAAATCAAGTATTCTAGAAATAATAGAGATGGGCTGGACTAGTAATCATGCTTGCAGAACTTAAGAGGGTGCACTGCTTGGAGAAGAATGACATAAATAATGATAAAGGCTAGTATAGTAGCCTATAAAGTTTTGGAAATGATATTATCAAGTCTATACACTCCATAACACCATTTCTTATATCTTTAGGACTGTTTAGTTAAGCAAAATGAAAGCTAAGGGTAGAAAAGATTATTCTATACATATGGCTGGGTATGAATACCTGTGAGAAGAACTATCAAAGGATAGCATTGATACAAGGAAAAATTAATATGACCTGGCAATAAATAAATTGATGCTGAAATTCAGAGGAGCATTTCTGTTAAGAGCATGGAGGTCCAGAAAAATGGCCCAGAGTTGTGATGGAGGCAAGAAAATGCAGCTTTGACCAGCAACATGAAAACCTATGTAGCCTCTAACTTTGTCCAGTACACAACTTGCCACATGTTCATGCAAGGATTATTGTATTTTACTTTAATCCTCATAAAATTATAGAATGGTTTGGACTGGAAGGGACCTCAAATATCACCGAGTTCCAAGCCCCCTGCCATGTGCAGGGACACCTGCCTCTAGACCAGGTTGCTCAGAGCCCCATCCAGCCTGGCCTTGAACATTCCCAGGGATGGAGCATCCACAACTTCCTGGCCAGCCTGTTCCATTGTCTCATCACCCTCATGGTGAAGAATTTCTTCCTTATGTCTAATCTAGACCTACCCTCTTTCAGTTTAAAGCCACTACCCTTGTCGTATTACCACAAGACCTTTTAAAAAGTCCTTCTCCAGCTTTCTTGTAGCTCACCTTTAGGTACTGGAAAGCTGCTGTAAGGTGTCCCCAGACCCTTCTTGTCTCCATACTGAAAAACCTCAACTATCTCAGCCTTTCCTCACAGGAGATATGTTCCAGCCCTCTAATAATCTTTGTGGTCTCCTCTGGACTCACTCCAACAGGTCCGTGTCTCTCTTATGTTGAGGGCTCCAGAGCTGCACATAGTACTCCACAAAGGGTCTCATGAGGGCGGAATAGAGGGACAGAATCCCCTCCCTCAGCCTGCTGGTCGCACATTTTTTGATGCAGCCCAGGATACAGTTGACTTTCTGCGCTGCAAGCGCACATTGCTGGGTCATATTAAGCTTCTCATCAAGCAACATCCCCCATTCTCAGAGGAGCACCTCTCCACCCTGTCAAGGTACCTCTTGGATGGTACTCCACCCCGCGAATGTGTTGGCCTTACCACACAGCTTGGTGCAATCAGCAAACTTTCTGACGGTACGCTCACTCCCACCATCCATGACACTGACAGATATGTGAAATGGCACTGGTCCTAATACTGATCCCTGTGGAACTTTATTTTATTTTAATATATTTCAGGCACTAAGAGTGAAAATATTACAACAATCTAGAAAGTGGCAGAAGCATCAAAAACCTCGTACAGCGAAATCACCTGGCTTTAGAGAAAATCACAGAATGAGGCAGACAAACTATAATAAGATGCTTCCTTACTAGAAAAAAAATCACCTACTAAAGAGGGGGTTAGGATAGGGACCAAGGTAACACCACAGGCAGGTAGCAATAGAGGAAAAACCTGCTGTGAAGTATTTCATTTTTGTGATTCTTTAACAATTTACAGAAGAAATGTCACATAATAGAAGTTTGGTTCTCTTCTGGGAGTCATAAATAAAATAGATCTGTAATCAAAGGACAGAAGAAAAAAGACTTTGCAGATATTTAATTCTTATTTATGCTCACTTCCATAACTTATGACTCAAATGTAAACGTGGAAGGTTGCAGCATACAATAATTCAAACCCTTATATGTTTTCCTGCTGTACCCTGCCTGCTAAGCGTTTCCAAAGCCTGAACTTGCTACTTTAATTTATTGCTTTCTACTCAGTGATTAGAGGAAGGTTTGAAAAGGTCTTCAGAAACAAAGTGGTGAGCTATCTCTAGGATTTGTTACTGCAGCCCGTTCGCCTGTGATCGATAGTGTGTAGCGGTCTGGGTCTCCTCCATGGTCTCCTGAGAACCTGCACTTCGGCTGGGGGAACTGCCAGAAAGCGGATTTCATGCAGGCACAGGGATGGCATGTTTTCTTCATGCTGGATGCAGAGATCCTCAAAGTGTCTGGAAAAATTAGAAAAAAATATTATTTCTAGATGAACTGTACATGATAAAATATTAACTGGTAAATTCTATCAAATATGATTTAAACTTAAATAATAAGTCTGTCTGTTTTATTGATATCCCTTGTCAGAACCAGACTCAGGAACAATAAATATACTGAGGGAATGACAAGATTTGTAGGGATATACTGTGAAAACTCCACTGAATTCTGCTTGATTTATCCCTAAATTCAGTTTGAATCCTGTAGGTTGCACAGATGACTGGGCTGTAAATTGTGTCCAGGGTGTTCCCTCATCCTTCTTGCACACAGCAGAGAAAGGGAGGTTTGGGGGAAAAACTGATGCCTAAGGGATCTGCATTGCTTCCCTTGTCTCAAGGCACAGCATCCTCAGCCATGGCCCAGACTGAAAATAGAATGGTCTCTGGGATCAGCTGCCACCTGAAAGTTCCCTGAACAGACTTTCATTTCAGTGTACCCTCAACCCCATGCATCCTTTACAACAGGAGAGCTGTCAGATGCATTGCATCTGCTCGCTTTAGATCTGCTGAAAATTACACTTTTTCTCTCCAAAGCTAGACATTCTCTGCGATGCTGCTGTGAAAGGTTTTGGCCCTTGGCACAAGTGCTGTGAGGGCATGGGAATTGTGTGGGACAGAGAGCCTGGGATGTACATTTTCTTTGTTTTCTTCTTGTGCCTCATAGCAGTGCTCTTCATTTTCAAGGGGCAAGCCCTGATTCTCTATTTACCTGTTACTCACCACTCAGTGACTGTGGCAAGATACAAAGGAAATTTCCTTTCTAAAGCCATAACAAACAGGTATATTTACATAAGTTCCTTCTCATTTAAGAAACATACTGTCAGATGTTTTATACCTTTTAGAGGTCACGTCCTAGACAAAGATGTCACCTCTGGTGGACCTGGCAACTCACTTCAGATAGGTAGTGTTGAACAAATCTTTTTGCAGATATACTCCAAAAATCTCCTCCCAATGTTACATGCCTCATCTGCTTACTGGCTTTGCAGTGCCCTCAAGGCAGGTGGTGGAGCAACTGCAAAAAAAAAGAGAAAATGGCTTTGGAGTGGTTAAGAAAGAAGATAGTGTAGCCCAAGAGGAGCCTTGGTTTAAAATGCAGAATAGGCCAGCGTCTCCTGTGTTCAGCAACAAAGCTGCAAGAGATTATGTGATGACACGGTTACCATATCTTAAAACTTGAAATTTTTGCAGAATAGGACATGGCAAGAACAAGATTTACAGTATGACCAACTAGTTTCTTTTCTTGTGTGACAGAAACACGTCAGGTGAACTTTGCTTTGTACATCTTTAGTCCACATGGAAGTGTCTGCGGTTTTTAGGGGTAGTACAACAATTATTCTTATTCACAGAACCATAGGTGCTGCTATGACCTGTTGCGCCCCTAGGCAGTACAAAATACTGTCTTTTTGATGGCCACTGAACTGCTCCCACACCAGTGATTCGGAACTCAGAATGCTGCGGTGATAGCAACCATTACAGCTTTGAGGAAGGTCCTTCAGCTCACCCTTGTGGAAGGCTTTCCTTCAGATTTTCTTATGGAGCTACCGTAAACAGCATAATACAGACAGCCAAAAGCAATGTTATGCAGGAATTTATGCTGTTTAGCTAAAATCTTGGTACTGAGTACTTAAAAGGTTAATATGTACATATGAATTTATTGAAAGATCATATGCACCTTTGTATAAAAAAATATTTTCATTGCTGCTATATGAAAATGGAATTTGGAAAAGTAAGAGTGAACAAATATGTGTTTTTAGGTGGTCTTGCATAGTGGTTTTCTCTGACTTTTTTTTTTCCTTAGCTAAGACTATTTTGTTCCTCATGAAGCCCTAATGTGCCCTATGGGCACTATGATAGTGCATAATGGTTGAATTAAAATACAAGGAATAGAATTATTTCTGTGAATATGACCCCATTTTTTATGAAAGCAAAATATCAGTGAGAATCAAGGTTGTGATCATCTAAGTTTTCTAAGGCTTGGTGTGGGATTCTCTGCTGCTAACCTTGACTGGTTCTCTCCAAGGAAGGCTGTGCGTAAGAAAAATAACAGCTAGACAGATGTTAGAAACTCCACAATTTAGTTCCAGTGTTTATCTGTGGTTCATGGAACCTGAACTATCAGGGTTTCTTACAGCAGCAAAATTTCATCCAGAATAGAGAGCAGAAGTACGAAAATCTCAGACAGCTATCAAAAAACCTCTTTTCTTCTGCATTTCTGTTTCCAGCTTGACATTTGAAGAAACTGTTTTTTTCAAATATTTCAGAAACCTGTTTTCTAGGATTGAGTGATGATCCATGGCAGTAGGGCTAACAGATGTGTGTTTGACAAACTGAACCACCATCCCACCAGTTGTCCTCGTTTCAGCTGCGGTAGAGTTAATTCTTTCCTAGTAGCTGGTATAGTGCTGTGTTTTGGATTTAGTATGAGAAGAATGTTGGTAATGCACTGATGTTTTGCTTGTTGCCAGGTAGTCAAGGACTTTTCAGCTTCTCATCCTTTACCAGCTGCACAAGAAGCTGGGAGAGAGCAGAGTCAGGACAGCTGACCCAGCTGGCCAAAGGGCTGTTCCTTACTGTATAACGTCATGCTCAGTATAGAAACTGGAGGTGGCCTGAGGGCAAACACCATTGCTCAGGAAGGGCTATTTGTGTTGTGGGTGGTGAGCAATTGCATTGTGCATTGCTTGTTTTGTATATTCAATTATTACTATTAATATTATTTTCTCTTCCTTTGCTGTCCTATTAAACTGCCCTTATCTCAACCAACAATTTTCTTTTTCCCTTTTGATTCTCTCCCCCACCCCATTTGGGATGGGGTGAATGAGGGAGCAGCTGTGTGATCCTGTCTGTCAGCTGGGGTTAAACCGCGACACACCAGTAAAGTCCCTATTCCCTGTACACACAACTTCAGTAAAGGGCAGTACCAGAACATACATGTATGTGGAGGAGAATGCCCTGCAGTGCACAAAGTAGACCATTTTAGCAAACACAAATCTGAGACGACAGCTTATCCTGGAAAGGCAGCTGGCTCATTTTTTCAGTTATGACAATCTGTTTTGCCTTTTCGTTGTCCACACAGAAGCTAAGGCCATTCTGAAAGGGCAGTTTCCACTCCAAGCAGGATGTGTGGGCTGAATATGACACAGCTGGTAAGATCTGATTGTTGTATGTCCTTAGAGTGTCTTCAGCATACTGAAACAGTCACTTAAAAAAAAACCCCAGAGAGATACATCATCACTGAAGCAATGCAGAACAGACAGTATTAAATAGGGAAGTGGGTTTTCATTTCCAGTGATAAGCCTTTTTCTGTTTTGACGGAGTATGCAGACAGCATTTCAGTCATCAAATTCTAGTTGTCAAAGTCATCAGCAATCCAAGATTCATGATAATGACATACTGAAAAATGTCGGTCCTATAGAGTTATACGTAATAATTAGGAGGGATACCAGAGAGCTCTATGGTGTCAATCTGAAATGCTATTTCTGTGATATCTGTTCAGCATTTACCTGGATCTTTTGAAATCTCAGGAAAAATGAGGCACTTCTACGTTTCCAGTTCATTCTTCAAAATTCCTTGTCCTTTTCCTGCTTCCCACAAAGTCCCTTCAAATAAACCATTTTCTTTCCTGCTGTGTAAGCAGGGAGGGCAGTAATACATGGCTGAAATACTAATGAGAAACTATCTTCACAACTCAGTTAGAAGGACTGGAAATCAGCATTGCAGACCTGCATGTACAGTATATATATGGTAATGTTTGTTAACATGGATATGAATGAAGAAAAAATAGCTCCTAATAGTTTTAATTTTGCTGGTGGTGTCTCAGAGAATGGTCCTGGGACTCATACATCAACATCCACCATAACTGCAGCTTTACTGAGAGGGAAGAATTCAAACAAGGAAGACCAGTGACTTCAACTCTTTCTTAGACTTCGGCCACTCAGTGCAGTTGCCTCAATTTCCATATGCAACTTTACAGCAGATATTAATGTTACTAATTACCTGAGGAAAAATATTGCTGGATTATTGGTTTTGTTCAACTACAGTGAGATGCTTAGATATAGAGAGAGCAGTAGAAGAATATAGTGAAAAGGAGACTGCTGTAGAAACTGCTGTACTGATGTGCAAGTTCTGCTACAACTGCCCTTTCCAACATTAACCAGCAGCCATGCCTGAGCCCAGATGAGAGACTGAATCTGTGCTAATACATGAAAGGGAGTCAACTAAGACCAAATTGCATAGAATAACCCGCAGCTATATATATAAGCTCTCTTTAAGTCCAAAACAAGCTGGCTGCACGTGAACTGCGTGTTGGGAACAGCCCCAGCAATACCCTAGATGCTTTGCAGTGTGCTGGCTGGCAGGCCCACGTGGTGCCAGGGAATTTTAGCCGATTACTATGACAGATAATTGTGCTCCAGTGCTAGAGGATGTTTCCCATGTGCTTGAATATAGTGCTGTTCATACGACTAGTAAGGGTTCTTAAGAAAGTAGATAGCTCTCAAGCCATATGTTTATTTTTGGACAACTAATGCAGGAAATAGGAATCCCTGTTTTGTTCCGTTCATTAGGAATTAATTAGGAAAAAATTCTTCATGGAAATGGTTGTCAAGCACTGGAACAGGCTGCCCAGGGAAGTGGTTGAGTCACCATCCCTGGACGTGTTTAAAAGATGTGTAGATGAGGTTCTTAGGGACATAGTTTAGTGCTAGGGTTAAGCTAATGGTTGAACTCAATGATCTTGAGGATATCTTCCAACCAACTTGATTCCAACTTGATTCTATGATTCTATAATTAGACAGAAATTTTACAGATTGCTTGGAGGGAGGAAATTAGTTACCAAGTGTATTTTAGCTACTTGAAGTAAACTGAAA